>NC_065538.1:16135655-16400655 GCF_932294415.1 Quercus robur | reverse complement strand
ATGAAAGACAACGAAGCCACACCAAAAACCCGATGGGGTGAGTAGCTGACGGGCCAAACAAAAAGCCAACGTGTCTAGCATGACTTTGCTTGGCCCACACAAATGTTAATATAAGGAAATATCGTGCATATCACGCAAAATAAACCCACTATTGATTTGTATCTCCCTCATATGGAAAGACACCCTATAATCTTGGAAACCCTAGTACAAGATCTTCTTCATAAGGAAAAAACCCCACTTTCAAGGGATCTTAGCTCACTACTCACCACTATATAAGCACCAAATCCTTTCTTTTCTAAGGTACGCAGAAAATCTCTAGCTCTCTCATTATAGAGTTCTTAAAGGTTTCTCATTTACTGACTTGACCTTCAGAGGGTTTTTGCCTGGTGCCAAATCGATGCCTTCTGTTTGGTCCTATTGTTCTTATTCCACAGGTACCCATTGGAGTGATTTGTAACCTACAACTTACTAACAATTTCAGCACAACATCAGTTGGCGCTGTCTGTGGGAAAAATCCGTGATTAGCCTTATCACTAACTCTAAGACGAAGGGTTGCATGGTCCAAACGCGTTCAATGGCTACCACTAACCAAGAAATAGGGAATCCTTCCAATGCCTTGGAAAGATAGGTGCAAACCCTGGCAGAAGCAGTAGAACGACTCACACAGCACAACCAAGAGTTGGAGCAATAGCTAAACCAAAGGAATGAGCAACAATGCAACGAGCGGGAGATCGACGAATAGAATGAAAGTCATCTACCGAAAGGAGATAGACAGGGAAGGGAAGACCAGGAAAAGAGTAACGTCCTAAGTAGGAGGGATGGACCGGAAGATACCAGCCGCCCATCCGAGGTGGAAGTCAGTGCTATGCGTATGGCCCAAGGCATGTAGATGATGAAGGAGAAGATGGATATGATGATAAATACCCTGAGGGGACAGGTATCTACCAATCTGGATGAGTTGGTACATCGAACGGACTCCCATTCACCACCCAGGTGACCTCCTTCCCTCTCCCAACAAAGTACCAAATGCCACAGGTAGAGGCGTATGATGGGTTGAGGGAGCTGCATGACCACCTAGAGTCATTTACGACTCTCATGCACCTACAAGGAGTTCTAGATGAAATTATGTGCAGGGCATTGTCCACCACACTGAAAGGGCCAGCAAGGGTGTGGTTTAGTAAGCTTACCCCGAACATAGTTTCTACCTTCAAAGAGTTGAGTGGACACTTTGTCACACACTTTATTGGAGGGTAGAGACACAAAAGGTCCTCTGCAGCCATATTAAACATTTAGCAATGGGAAGACGAAAGCCTAAGGTTGTACGTGACCCGTTTCAACAAAGAGGCTCTCCTGATTGACAAAGCTAATGACAAAATCCTCGACACTACCTTCACCAATGGACTGAAGTGGGGGGAGTTTCTCTTCTCCATCTATAAGAATGACCTAAAGACAATGGCCAAGGTGCTATACAAGGCCATGAAATACATGAATACCAAAGCTTCAATGATCACTCATGGGGACACACCGAGAAAAAGGGAATGATAAGACAATTATCGTCCAGACAGAGGAAGAAAGTCGACCCGAACGAATGATCGAAGGGACAATAGGAGATCAAAGCCCCCGTCAATGAGGACGATGAATTTCAGCCCCTTGAATACTCCGCTAGATCAAGTCCTCATGCAGATAAGGGATAATGCATTTGTTGATGCTCGGGCAGCGAATAGCTGGAAAACTGTCGAGTCTTCATTTGACCACCTACCATGGCAACGCTCCCATGCTCGTGGGGCCCATTGGAGGCCCCTCTCGATAATTGTGTGGTTTGTGAGAAGTTTCGAGTGCTCTCTCTCTTGTGGGATGAAGGTAGGTCTACCTTTGGAGGTGTGGCAGGAATCTTGGCCAAATTTTAGGTGATTACCAAAGGTAAGTGAAGTTGCCACCAATCATTGGGTTTTTCTAAGGTGTGATTGGTCACCTGTTTCTAGTTGATTTTATCACCGATCCTAGGCTAAGAAAAAGGGAATTTTTCCTAATCTACTGTGGATGGAAAAAAATCTTGATTCTTTAGTCCGGAAGTTTGGTTACGTGTGGGGACAGTGTTAGGCACCCCATAACGCTTGTCCAAGGACAGTCCTTTGTTTTGATAAAACCTTAGTTCTTGGAGATTGGCAGTAAAAAACATGATTTTGGCATTGGCTTTCAGGGCTTTGTATGCATGGGGGGCTTTGAGATTTTTCTTTTGAATGGATGTGGTCCCAATCTATGCTTTCCTAAGGCATTCAGGCAAAAGAACCAAATTTCCACGGCAAAAATCCAGCGACATGTCACCTTACTTTCGCAACGGAAATTAGACATCGCTTTACCTTAGGTGACATGAACCGTGACAATCACACTGGAAGGGGCGAGCAGGTATATATATACATACACTATGCACAATGTAAGCACACATAGCAGGAAAGTAAATGCCTATATCCTTAGAGCATGGCCCAAAATATAGTTGCAGGAAAGTAAACAGGGTACTTTAGAGATGAGAACGAATGGTACATGGCATGATATACCTAATACAACCCATCTAAGAGAGAAAGGAAGGAGGCAGGAAGGGGGTTTAAAAGAGTACATAACCAAATGGGAGAGGCTAGACCCTTAAATCTACTGAACATGGCCACTTGGCTTATATCGACATGCTTTCATCCTCGCCCTTTTTGTTTACGCTTGGGAGATCGTGCCCTAGCTCCATGTATCCTTACTCCATGTGTGTACATGCAAAGGCAAGAACAAGAAACCAGCAAACAAGCAATGGAAAGAGAGAGGTGTAGATAATGCGCAAAGGGTACAAAGCAAACAAGCAAGATAGATATGGCAAGCATAGCAGTGGCGGGAGACATGACAAGCAAGGATAAGCAAACAAATAAGAAAACAAGCGAACAAGAACGCAAACAAGCAAGAAAGTAAGCAAGCAAAAGGGCCAACAAAAGCTGGTGTCCACGAGGGACAAATATAGGTTTGTATCAAGTGTCCATATCTTCATTGTGTTGAAGTATGGATGACACACTAGCAAGCAAGACTCATGCATGAACATGTAAGCAAGCATGTAAAGATGCATAGAAAGCCAACAGGTTGCACGAACAACCATGGCAAGCATATCATCGCATGGAATGGAAAAGGGAAGGGTATGCACGAAGCAACCCAACATCCAAAGATGCATCCCAAGTCGTTACACCCAAACAAGGCCTCATGGGCTTTGGATGTAACAAAACAAGATCAAGCCCGCGGAGAGCATCAAGCATGGCAAAGCCTAGGACAAGAGAGACTAACACAAGCATAAAGTATAGAAGTAAGCAAGCAAGCATAGACATGCAAATGGGAATGATCCAAACCTTTTTGATATGACAAAGACCATAGGGTCTAAATCGGGTCCAAACCATTAGGCCAAAACACAAGAAAATGTGATAAAAGGAACCAAAGGGCTACAATAGTACATGGTATGACAAACAAAGCCTAGGTCTACACACATAAACATGGCAAGAAGCATGCAAGCATATGAAAACATAGATCTCAACATATAGGCATAGAAACATGCATGTAAACATGTAGATCTGAGCAAGGCATGGCCAAAAATGTGATATCAAGCATGTAAGCATGTAGATCTAAACAACAATATAAGGAAAAGATAGATCTAAGCATGAAAACTCGGCATATGGCATGAAAATATGTAGATCTAAACATATAAGCATGTAAGGAGGTAGATCTAAGTATGTGAAAAAGAATCCAAACACATAAACATGTGAAGACAAGGATCTAAGCATATAGACATGTAAACATGGGCATAAACACATGGGTCTAGGCATGTGAGCATGGCATAAAGCATAAAAGCAAGCATAGGGACCCATAAATCTAGGCACAAGCATGGAGATAGGCATATAGACTAACATAGAACATGTAAATCAAGCCATAAACATGGAAAGCATGGAAACTTGTAGATCCAGACACAAGCACCACATGGAAAAGGTAGATCTAAGCATAAAAAGTAAGGAGATTTAAGCTAGGAACACAAATAAAGCAAGAAACATGCTAAAGAAAGCAATAAATCATGTTATTAAAACAAAAAGAAAGGATGAAAAGCATGATAAAACTTTATAGGAAAAGGGGTATGTATTGTAGCCAAAAAGTTACATCCATACCCCTATACCTCAAATCCAAGGTATAGACCCAAGGACAGGAAGATGGAAGGTATGAACACTACCTTGTATTTTTGGAGAAGAGAGAAGAATCAAGAAGCTTTGATGTGTTTTGTGTTTTTTGGAAGAGAAATATGGTGAGAAAAGAGAGAAAAAAAATGCCCAAAAAAATGCCCAAACAGCTCCCGAAATGTCTCCCCCTTCAATTTGAGTTGCCAGGAGCCTCTTATAGGCCCTAGCACACTTTTCGGGGCTCGGCTGATGTTAGCAATTTCGTCCTCCTGTACTTTTTCATTTTTGACTTTGGATGCGTATTTAGAGGTCTTCCCAAACTCGAATTGAGGAAATCTTGGTGTCCTTGGAAAGCTATGAATGTCTAGTTTTAAGAAAACAAAAGAAATTAAAATTCCAATGGTTCAGTCAAAAGTTATGACCTCAGGAAGCATACTGACACGCTTTTCACGATTTTCTCAATATCTCAACCGTTTTAAATCCGATTTTGACCCATGAATAGTTGTTGGAATGAGAATTTTATTATCTTCGAAATGGAATTGGACACAACCTGTTTTGACAACAAGATCAATATTGGGGTTTCTAGGGCCCATCGGGAGTCAATTTTGGGTCAAATTTGGTCAAACTTGGTCAAAGTTTCTAAAAATCTCCAAGGAGCTAGAGTTTGATATAAAACCATGAAAAATGTTGTTTTGTGAGGATTTTGACCTTGTTTGACCTTTGCTCAGGGGCCTTTTTCGGATGCCCAGTCACGTGTGGTCCGTTGGAGGGATAATCTTACTAGGCCCGGGTTCTTTTTGGGGAGTTGTGTCCGGAACTCAACATTGGGTCACGTGGTCCAACGGCTACTGGCGTATTTTTTCAGCCTTTAAACTCATTAAAGCCAAAGTCTAAGAATCGCGATAATGGTTGAGTAAATATATAATATGTGTTTGATATGATAGCTTTGATTAGTAGTTGTAATAACAGTTGAAATAAAGTAGTATTTATTTAGAGGTAAAGTGATCATATAGTCAATGATATAAATTTAAAGATATGGAAGAAAAGTCACTTATCTTTGTATGGTTTATAGCCCAACAATGTAACATCAGTGAGCTGATAGGATTCCAGTAGAGTGCCAGCGATAAAGGCTAGTTTATCATGCATTTAAACGAATATAAGTCTTGGTTAATAGTTGTAATAGCAGTTGGAATAAAGTAATATGTATTTAAATGTGAAGTAATCATTTACTCAATAATGTAAATTTAAAGATAAGGAAGCAAGGTCACTTATCTCTGATGGTTTACAGCCCAGTTGTATAGCTTCTATGAGCTTATGGGATTCCAGCAGAATGAACCCAGCGATAGAGAGGAAGTTTGCCATGATAACTTCAAGATTGAGGGGGAAAAGTGGGTGCAACTAGAGGGAGAAAGAGTATGTCCAACTGTGTGTAGGGGCTGGTTAAGCTTGCTCCTCTTATCATGCACTTAAATGAGTTCTCCTTTGACAATGCTCTTTTAGTTGTTGTGGAGTTATGAATAGTATTGCCTTGCACAAGAAGGGCTTTTGTATGGAGTATTTGTGCCTTCTAAGAAAAGGGATTTATGTAAGAAGTAGTTGTGCCTTCTAAGAAAAGGGCTTTTATAAGAAGTAGTTGTGCCTTCTAAAAGAAGGGCTTTGATATGAGGTCTTGATGCCTTCGAGGAGAAAGGCTTTAGTAATAGAAGTTCATGTCTTCCATGAGAAGAGCTTTTAGTATGAGTGTTTGGCATCTCTTGAGAAGTGTGGAGATGGTAAAGACATAGATGTTTTGTGGGATGTAATATTTGTAATACGTGTGATATATGGAGATATGAGAGATATGGAGATTAAAGATAGTAAAAATATGAGATTATAACTGCTGGAGAAGTTGTAAAGATTGCTTTCTAAGAGGAAAGATTTTGTAAGAGAAGGATATGGAGATGTGTTTAGGTATTTGGAGATAAGAGCAATAAGATAGATGTGTTTTCTAAATACAGAGAGTGAAAGAATCAGTATAAGAAAGTAATAGTATTGTAGTATGTTTAGCAATGCTACTGGGATTTTCTGCTGGGATTGTATTAAGGCTTATGAATGGCATTTATGAGCTAAGGGCTAAAGAGTTTAGTTCCTAATTTAGAAACTAAAAAACTTAGAAGCTAAGAACTTCATTAAGAGCTTAAGAAGATCATTCAAAGGGGAAAGAATAGGGAAACTTACAAGAGAGTTCTTCTTCATTGGTGTCCCCCCCCCCCCCTTTCAGGTGATGATAAAGGGTTCCATTTAGTTGAGTTTAAAGGGGTATTTTAGCAAATAATATCAACCAAAATCTGTCCTAAATAGCAATAAATTTTCAAAGAATCCATCTTAAGATTTAGTTAAAAAAGGTATGTTTAGCTTTAAGGTATTTTGACTATTTCGGGTAAGAGCTGTTGGGGAAAGAGCAACAAAAAAGGAAGGCATTTTAGCAAGAGAAAGGTAGTTTCAATAGTTGGTTTTGGTTTTAGCCAAATGTGGAAAAATCAGTGATGTTTAGGCTGCTGGGTCAGCTGTCACAACTGTTCTGAAAAAGGTTGTCCCAACTGTCAGGAAAAGCTGTGACAACTATCATGAAAAAGCTGTCCCAGCTATCAAGAAAAACTATGACAACAATCATGAAAAAACTGTCTCAGCTGTCAAGAAAAGCTGTTTGCTTTGGGCAAAAGCCAATAAGGTCAGATGGGTGATTTCAGACTGCTGGAGAGGACATTCAGCATTTATTGGATAGATTCGGCTGAAAAATGGTAAGATCTCTTTGAAGGGTATCTTGCTATTTTAGGTATAGCAGTTGGTTGCTGGGATTTCAGCATTAAATGGCTGATGATATCACTTCTAGCCAGGTGTCAAGTGCTAAATGCACTACTGGGGTTCAGCTAGAAATGTTTCCTTTTCGAGTATTTGTGTTTTTGGTCTAAGGTTCCATTACAACACATTTCTTGCAAGTAATAGAAGGATTGGTTGAAGGCTAAGGAAGCTTTAGAGATTTGGTCAAGGTCTCATTGGGTTGTGACATAATCTTGGTGAGCAAGAAGAGTATTTAATGCTCTGCTCTGGTAGTTGGCAAAGAAATATATGGTCTGATTATGGTAGACAACAGCTGGGTATAAAAGATATCATGAATATTTTGCATATATTTAGAGATAAAAGATAGCCAATTAGGTTAGGCCATATGTTTGAGTTGGATTTTAGCTGAAAGTAGTAATGAGATTTATGTAGAATAATGTAATGAAGTTTCTAAGTTTGTATAGCAACAGTTGGGGATTGAATAAACAGTTACCCAACAGTTAGATGGCTAGAGATATTGAGTATTTGTCACATAATGAATATTAAGTTTTAGGAAAAGAGCAATGGGGAACTTTATCATTTAAAGTGCTATGTGATAAGAGATGCTTACCATATGTTACCCACTACACACGGACTCATCAGAGTTTAGGTAGTTGGAGAAGACATGCCAAGCAACATGTCTCTTTTATCAACTTTAAACCGCTAGAGCTTTACTGAACATACCTCTTGGCCCTCCAAACCACGACTCCCAAAGTTTTCCCAAAGAGACTTATGAGCTTGGGTCATAAGCCGAAGATGAGATGACGTACCTCGGGTTTTGTTGTTATTTTGCGTAAATATGGGCTTTTGTTGAAGAAGCCGCTTGCCATGAGTGTAAGAGAGGTAATATGGGCCGTGAGCTTTGATTCATTGCTTAAGCCCAATCAATATGTTGATGTTGATAATGTCATGGGGTTATGATCCCAATTGATGAAGAGAAAATGTGGACCATGAATCCGCCTCTTGAAGTAAGGATCTTGCGGGCCATGTGAGCCCAATCCATGTACTTGAATGAGATATGAGCTTATTTTGGGCTTTAAATATATTTACCCAAAAAAAAACCAATAATATGTTGATATGGCATGGGGTGCCAATGAAGTAGTGCCACGTGGGCCGAAAAAACAGTTCTCAACATTTAGCCCCTCGAGTGCATGGGCTTGTATTGGAAGGGCATGCACGAGTAATGGGTTTGCTTGAAGACCTTTGTAGATAAGGCAGCATGAGATTGTTAACTGTTGGAGATGATACTGCTGGATTGAAAGCAGCAAGGTAATATTGCAACTAGATTTGGTGCTACTAGGTTGAGGGTAGCAAGGCAATTTTGCAGCTGGTTAGGATTGTAGCTGGATCTGGTGCTGCTAGATTGAAGGCAGCAACATAATGTTGCAGCTGGTCAGGATTGCAGCTGGGCTTGGTGTTGTTGGATTGAGGGCAGCAAGGCAATTTTGCAGCTGCTTAGGATTGTAGCTGGATCTGGTGCTGCTGGATTGAAGGCAGCAACATAATGTTGAAGTTAGTCAGGATTACAGCTGGGTGCGATGCTGCTAGAGTGAGGGCAGCAAGGCAATTTTGCAACTGGTCAGGATTGAGTTTGTTGAAGTTGACGCATTTGGAGCTAACTTCATTCTTGTAGATGTGACCGTGGTTGGTCCATTTAGAAATATTTTGAGCAGAACTTTTGATGCTACAGCTGGGGAGGATACTGCTCTTAATCTAGTGGAGCTGAAGCATTGAAGTTATTGCTGCTGAAAGACTGAATACTGAATTTACTGCTGGAGTAGTCTAGAATGTAGTTTGATATCCTAGCAGATGAATATTTTTCCAATATTGTTGATTGTAGCTGATTCTTGAAGAAATTTGATAGAGATGGCCAAGATAATATGAGCTTTCCATTGTGATTTCATCCTTGTTAGAAGAGTTGCTTTAGGATGCATAACGATCGAATGGCCACTTATAGGATTGGCTACATAATTGTGATTGTATTGATAGAGCCGTAAGTGATGATCCTATTGCTGAATCTGATAGTACTGCTAGGGTAACAAAATAGGTGCCACTGGGCATGTGTAGATCTAATGCAGCAGAAAGTTCCATAGTTGGAGTAGTAGCTTTGATTTAATTGGTGGAGTGGTTGGTCTTCATGTAGATTTATATGTAGTCTTCTCAGATAGATAGTGAGAGACCAAGCCCCCAAGTGTAAGATGACGTTTGCAAAGATCCTAGCGGTGTGATGCATAAGACCGTTGTGATTCCAATAGTGTAGTGCATGGGACGACCATGGCTTCGAAGAGGGTACGTGGGACTTCCACGGCTTTAAAGAGGGTGCATGGGATTGCCACGACTTGATATAATAGTACTCCAATGAATAGAGCTTCATCTGCTGCTTGCAATTTTGTGAGAATGCCAAATTGATAAGTAATGTGTTCTAGAAAGAAGTTGGTCGCTGCTAGGCCAATAGACTTGTATAGTGGAAATACCTCCATTGATATTGTTGTACTTTTTTGTGATAAATATCCAATTGTTGCCCCCAGAGATGGAACCTTTGGATCGATAAGACTAAGCCCCCAAGTGTAGAGAGGCCTTGGATAAGCATATATTAGCAAGTGAGGAATACCTTGACAAATTCAGTAGTGAAATTGGCACTTTGTTTCTTGAAATAATGTAGGTACTTGTGGTAATGATCTTGTATGATGATTGCTTGGTTGAGCATGTTAGATCAGTAAGTCTGCCTACTAGAGTCATCTGTATAGACTGATGGATCTGCTGGAGTTCTGAATATGAGCAGCTGGGGTTTGTTCTGTCTGCCAAGGCAAGCTGTTGGGTGTGTGTCAGTTTACTGCTGGAATAATCTTTTCTTGATTTGAATAAGTGTTTCATCATTTCGGATGACTTTGTGATTTGCTGAATGAAATGACTGTTGAATAGATGATAATGATTGAAAATATTTGATCTTTCTATGAAGGAAATAGTATTGGTAGCTTCTAGGAAAGTATGGCTGGCATGAGTTCTAGCGGTAAGATAGGAAATACCAGATTGGTAGCGATGGTCTGGGTCCAGCAATAGAATAGTATGGTGGCAACTTTCACCTTGTGTTTTGGAAGTAAATTCAACTGAACCTCTTGTTGCCCTTAAGTAAGAATCAAGGGTGCCACTTGACAATGTTGGTAGATGATTCTTTGTTGGACTTAGATAGTTTGGAGACTACTTCATCTTTCCCAGCGGTAGGTGGATTCTTGTCAAGTTGTTGGCCATTGGCTTCTTGCATTTTTCACCATTCGCTGGGTTATGATCAAAAGTAACAAGGACTGTGTAGTACTCATCTTGCTTCCCTACGGTGCAAGGCTTTTACTAATGCAATAACTTTTCAGACCTTTGCAGCAACTAGGTAGATTGTGTGATGTGAAGATACAGCAGTTGGTATTTTGAAATAGTGCCATGGAATTGCTGGATGTATTCAAGCAAGCCTTGGATCTGATTTTTGCTTATGGAAGGCAACAAGAGTGATCCTTAATTCTTTATGAGAACATTTTTCAGCAAAGATTCTCCATGTAGTGATGGAAGTAGGTTGAATAGTAGCGTAGCAAAATGTTAGCATGATTCGAGATGGATTAAGAAAGTTCTCCACTTCTTGAATGTATGCCTCGAATGATAACCTGTGTGTTAGTGAAACAGAGATAATTGCCATGAGATTTTAATGAAATAAAGATAATTGCCATGAGATTTATCACGGGCTTTGATAAGTAATTGCCATGGGCTAGAACCATGGGCTTTTGAAATATATTGTCGCCAAAGTATTAACTTTGGGCTTTTGATAAAATATTGCCAAGGATAGTATTTGGGTTTTGTAAAATTTTTCCAAAATATTGCCAAGGGTAGTACTTGGGCTTTTGAGTATTTGTAAAATTTTGCCAAACTAGCATTTTGGTCTTTTGATAAAATATTGCCAAGGATAGTACTTGGGCTTTTAGTATTTGTAAAATTTTGCCAAACTAGTGTTTGGGCTTTTGATAAAATATTGCCAAGAGTAGTACTTGAGCTTTTGAGTATTTGCCAAAAATAATATTTGGGCTTTATGAAAATAGATGTCAAATTAGCATTTGGGTTTTGTAAAATAGATGCCAAATCAGCATTTGGGCTTTATGAAAAATAGATGTCAAATTAGTATTTGGGTTTTGTAAAATAGGTGCCAAATTAGCATTTGGGCTTTATGAGTAGTTGCCAAAAAATAATATTTGGGCTTTTGTAAATAGGTGCCAAAATAGCATTTGGACTTTGTAGGATTTTGTAAAATTTTGCCAAACTAGTATTTGGGCTTTTAGAAATAGTTGCCAAAATAGATTTGGGCTTTATAAAGTAGTGCCAAATTAGTATTTGAGCTTTGTAAAATAGGTGCTAAATTAGCATTTGGGCTTTATGAGTAGTTGCAAAAAATAATATTTGGGCTTTATGAAAATAGATGTCAAATTAGCATTTGAGCTTTGTAAAATAGATGCCAAATTAGCATTTGGGCTTTATGAAAAATAGATGTCAAATTAGCATTTGGGCTTTATGAGTAGTTGCCAAAAATAAGGGCTTTATGAAAATAGATGCCAAATTAGCATTTGGGCTTTGTAAAATAGATGCCAAATTAACATTTGGGCTTTATGAAAAATAGATGCCAAATTAGCATTTGGGCTTTGTAAAATATGTGCCAAATTAGCATTTGGGCTTTGTAAAAATGATTTTGAGTTTTTGTAAAGTATTTCCATGTAGCAACGGGCTTTAGAGGTGCCGTATAGTAACGGGCTTTTAAAGTACCATGTAGCAACGGGCTTTTAAGGTGTCGTGTAGCAACAGGCTTTAAGGTGCCGTGTAGCAATGGGGTTTAAGGTGCCATGTAGCAATGGGCTTTGTAAAAATGATTTTGAGTTTTTGTAAAGTATTGTCGTGTAGCAACGAGCTTTAGAGGTGCCATGTAGCAATGGGTTTTTAAGGTGCCGTGTAGCAACGAGCTTTAAGGTGCTATGTAGCAACAGACTTTAAGGTGCTGTGTAGCAACGGGCTTTAGAGGTGCCATGTAGCAATGGGCTTTGTAAATAGTGCCGCATTGGAGCAAGCTTTGAATTAGCCACATCGTAGTGGGACTTTTGAATTAGCCACATCGTAGTGGGACTTTGAATTAGCCACATGGTAGTGGGACTTTTGAATTAGCCACATCGTAGTGGGACTTTGAATTAGCCACATCGTAGTGGGACTTTAGGGAGTTTGGGCTCTCTTTGGGCTTTTCCCACAAGTAAAATGATTTTGGGCTCTTTGTAGAGATAATGTAATTTTGTGGCCCAATTGTGGTAATGGTATGGTGAGTATTTTTGTGAAAACCCAAGTTGGATATTATGTGGGCTATAATGGGTAATATTTATGAGAGGACCCAAGGCAATTTATGGGCTTGTGTATAGAAAGTATTTAGGTAATATGTGGGAAGTATTTGTGGGGGTTATTTGAGTATTTTGTATTTGGTGAGTGGGTAAATAGGGATTTGAGATGTAATAATTCATCCAGCTGAAGAAGTGTTTTCTGCTAGAGGCTTTTCTGATTGAACTGCTAAGGTAGAAAATAGATTGTTCAGCAAAATGAGGGCTTTCTGCTTGATGAGGCTTGTTGCTACAGAAGTGATGGATAACAATGTGTGAGAGCTTACTGTTGATCGAACCCTTTGTTGCTAGGCTGCTAGGTAATAATAGATCTACCCATCTATATGAGGGTTTGCTGATAAAGCCTTCTAATGTTGAACTGCTGGGTAATAGTGCAACCAAAGAAGGGTAATATGTTGCTAAGGCCCTTTGTTGCTGGAGAGATGAACATGTCCAGTGGTAAAAAGGGTTGCTACTGATTAGACCCTTTCTTATTAGATTGCTAGATAATGACAGATCTGCCTAGCTGTATGAGGGTTTGCTGATAAACACCTCTGATGTTGAACTGTTGGGTAATAATGCAACCAAAGAAGGGTAATATATTGTTAATGCCCTTTGTTGCTGGAGAGATGAACAGGTCCTGCGGTAAAAAGGGTTGCCGTCAATTAGACCCTTTCTTATTGGACTGCTGGATAATAATAGATCTGTCCAGCTGATAAAGCCCTCTAATGTTAAACTGTTGAGTAATAGTGCAGCCAAGGAAGGGTAACTGTCGCTGAGGCCCTTTGCTACTGGAAGGATAAACACGTCCAGCGATAAAAAGGGTTGCTATCGATTAGACCCTTTCTTATTGGATTGCTAGATAATAATAGATCTTCCCCGCTAATAAAGCACTCTGATGTTGAATTGCTGAGTAATAGTGTAGCCAAAGAAGGGTAATCTGTCGCTAAGGCCCTTTGCTGCTGGAAAGATGAACATGTCCAGCGATAAAAAGGGTTGTTATCGATTAGACCCTTTCTTATTGGACTGCTAGATAATAATAGATCTACCCAACTGATAAAGCCCTCTGATGTTGAATTGCTGGGTAATAGTGCAGCCAAAGAAGGGTAATCTGTCGCTAAGGCCCTTTGCTGCTAGAAAGATGAACATGTCCAGCGATAAAAAGGGTTGCTGTCGATTAGACCCTTTCTTATTGGACTGCTGAATAATAATAGATCTGCCCAGTTGTATAAGGAACTTCTACTACTGAGTCCATCTGTCACTAGAATGATAATAATGGAGACCCCTAGTGGTAAGAAAGGTTTCTGTTGTTGAGGCCCTCTATGGCTGAAATGAGAGATAATAAAGAAGATCTCCAACGGTAAGAGGGGTTTCTGTCGTTGAGTCTCTCTGTCGCTAGAATGATAGATAATAGTGAATATCTCCAGCAGTAAAAGAGTTTTCTGCCGTTGAGGCCTTCTATTGTTGGAATGATAGATAAGAGTGAATATCCCCAGTGGTAAAAGGGTTTTCTGCTACTGAGACCCTTTGTGGTTGGGATGATGGATAATAGTGAATATCTCTAGCAGTAAAAGGGTTTTCTGCTGTTGAGACCCTCTGTTGCTGGAATGGTAGATAAAAGTGAATATCCCCAGCAGTAAGAAGGTTTTTAGCTATTGAAGCCCTCTATGGCTGGGATGATGGATAATAGTGAACATCTCCAGCAGTAAGAGGGGTTTCTGTCGTTGAGGCCCTCTGTGGCTGGGATGATGGATAAGAGTGAATATCCCTAACGGTAAGAGGGTTTTCTGCTGTTGAGGCCCTCTGTGGTTGGAATGATGAAAGAGCTTCTTTTATGGAGTCAATAAGGTCATAATAAGCATGTTGCAAGCCTTGGTGCAGCTCAAATGATAAAGAGAGAGACATGTGGAATAGCAGTTCCAGGAATAAATATGAGATGATATTAATGTGACTCAGTGCCACGAGCTGCTGGATCAAGTCACTTCGAGTATTTGGAGTCGAGCTCTCCTTTATGACATGTGATTCTAGACTTTGGAGGCATGACATGGCAATACATGCAACTCCCCAGTGGAGTCGCCAAATATTCAGGGGCCTTTTTCAGATGCCCAGCCACATGTGGTCCGTTGGAGAGATAATCTTACTAGGCCTGAGTCCTTTTTGCAGAGTTGCGTCCGCAACTCAACATTGGGCCATGTGGTCCAACAGCTACCAGCGTATTTTTTAAGCCTATAAAATCATTAAAGCCAAAGTTTAAGAATCGTGATAATGGTTGAGTAAATATGTGATATGTGTTTGATATGATAGATTTGATTAGTAGTTGTAATAACAGTTGAAATAAAGTAGTATTTATTTAGAGATAAAGTAATCATGTACTCAATGATATAAATTTAAAGATATGGAAGCAAAGTCACTTATCTTTGTATGGTTTATAGCTCAGTTGTGTAGCATCAGTGAGCTGATAGGATTCCAGCAGAATGCCAGCGATAAAGGCTAGTTTATCATGCATTTAAATGAATATAAGTCTTGGTTAATAATTGTAATAGCAGTTGGAATAAAGTAATATGTATTTAAATATGAAGTAATCATATACTCAATAATGTAAATTTAAAGATAAGGAAGCAAGGTCACTTATCTCTGATGGTTTGCAGCCCAGCTGTACAGCTTCTGTGAGCTAATAGGATTCCAGCAAAATGACCCTAGCGGTAGAGAGGCAGTTTGCCATGATAACTTCAAGATTTAGGGGGAAAAATTGATGCAACTGGAGGGAGAGAGAGTATGTCTAGCTATGTGTAGGGGTTAGTTAAGCTTGCTTCTTTTATCATGCACTTAAATGAGTTTTCCCCTTTGACAATGCTCTTTTAGTTGTTGTGGAGTTAAGAATAGTGTTGTCTTCCACGAGAAGGGCTTTTGTATGGAGTATTTGTGTTTTCTAAGAGAAGGGCTTTATGTAAGAAGTAGTTGTGCCTTCTAAGAGAATGGCTTTTGTAAGAAGTAGTTGTGCCTTCTAAGAGAAGGGCTTTGATATGAGGTCTTGATGCCTTCTAGGAGACGGGCTTTAGTAATGGAAGTTCATGCCTTCCATGAGAAGGGCTTTTAGTATGAGTGTTTGGCATCTCTTGAGAAGTGTGGAGATGGTAAAGACATAGATGTTTTGTGGGATGTAGTATTTGTAATATGTGTGATATATGGAATTATGAGAGATATGGAAATTAAAGATAGTATAAATATGAGATTATAACTGTTGGAGAAGTTGTAGAGATTGCTTTCTAAGAGGAAAGATTTTGTAAGAGAAGGGTATGGAGATGTGTTTAGGTATTTGGAGATAAGAGCAATAAGATAGATGTATTTTCTAAATACAGAGAGTGAAAGAATCAGTATAAGAAAGTAATAGTATTGTAGTATGTTTAGCAATGCTGCTGGGATTTTCTGCTGGGATTGTATTAAGGCTTATGAATGGCATTTATGAGCTAAGGGCTAAAGAGTTTAGTTCCTAATTTAGAAACTAAAAAACTCAGAAGTTTAGAACTTCATTAGGAGCTTAAGAAGATCATTCAAGGGAGAAAGAATAGGGAAACTTATGAGAGAGTTCTTCTTCATTGGTGTCCCCCCTTTTGAGGTGATGATGAAGGGTTCCATTTAGCTGAGTTTAAAGGGGTATTTTAGCAAATAATATCAACCAAAATCTATCCCAAATAGCAATAAATCTTCAGAGAATCCATCTTAAGATTTGGCCAAAAAAGGTATGTTTAGCTTTAAGGTATTTTGGCTATTTCGAGTAACAGCTATTGGGGAAAGAGCAACAGAAGAGGAAGGTATTTTAGCAAGAGAAAGGTAGTTTCAATAGTTGGTTTTTTTTTTAGCCAAATATGGAAAAATCAGTGATGTTTAGGCTGCTGGGTCAACTGTCACAGCTGTTCTGAAAAAGGTTGTTCCAGCTGTAAGGAAAAACTATGACAGCTATCATGAAAAAGCTGTCCCAGTTGTCAGGAAAAGCTATTTGCTTTAGGTAGAAGCCAATGAGGTCAGATGGGTGATTTCAGACTGTTGGAGAGGACATTCAACATTTATTGGATGGATTTGGCTAAAAAATGGTAAAATCTCTTTGAAAGGTATCTTGCTATTTTGGATATAGCAGTTGGTTGCTGGGATTTCAGTATTAAATGGCTGATGATATCACTTCTAGCCAGGTGTCAAGTGCTAAATGCACTGTTAGGGTTTAGTTGGAAATGTTTCCTTTTCGGGTATTTGTGTTTTTGGTCCAAGGTTCCATTACATCACATTTCTAGCAAGTAATAGAAGGATTGGTTGAAGGCTAAAGAAGCTTTAAAGATTTGGTCAAGGTCTCATTGGGTTGTGACATAATCTTGGTGAGCAAGAAAAGTGTTTAATGCTCTGTTTTGGCAGCTGGCAGAGAAATATATGGTCTGATTGTGGCAGACAACAGCTGGGTATAAAAGATATCATGAATATTTTGCATATATTTAGAGATAAAAGATAGCCAATCAGGTTAGGCCATGTGTTTGAATTGGATTTTAGCTGAAAGTAGTAATGAGGTTTATGTAGAATAATGTAATGAGGCTTCTAAGTTTGTATAGCAATAGCTGGGGATTGAATGAACAGTTGCCCAACAGTTAGATGGTTGGAGATATTGAGTATTTGTCACATGATGAGTATTAAGTTTTAGGAAAAGAGCAAGGGGGAACTTTATCATTTAAAGTGCTATGTGATAAGAGATACTTACCATATATTACCTGCTATACACGGACTCGTCAGAGTTTAGGGAGTTGGAGAAGACATGCCAAGCAACATGTCTCTTTTATCAACTTTAAACTGTTGGAGCTTTACTGAACATACCTCTTGGCCCTCCAAACCACGACTCCCAAAGTTTCCCCAAAGAGACTTATAAGCTTGGGTCATAAGCCGAAGATGAGATGACGCACCTCTGGTTTTGTTGTTATTTTACGTAAATATGGGCTCTTATTGAAGAAGCCACTTGCCATGAGTGTAAGAGAGGTAATATGGGCTGTGAGTTTTGATTCATTGCTTAAGCCTAATCCATATGTTGATGTTGATAATGTCATGGGGTTATGATCCCAATTGATGAAGAGGAAATGTAGACCATGAATCCGCCTCTTGAAATAAGGATCTTGCGGGCCATGTGAGCTCAATCTATATAGTTGAATGAAATATGAGCTTATTTTGGGCTTTAAATAAATTTACCCAAAAAAACCAATAATATGTTGATATGGCATGGGGTGCCAATGAAGTAATGCCACGTGGGCCAAAAAAACAGTCCTCAACAACCTTCGGTCAACCTAGGGTTGACCAGGGGCATTTTGGTCATTTTGGTTGAAAAAGGCACTTTGAGTGCTCTGATGTTCAAACAGGTTGGGCCACGCCATTATATATGTTCTCATGTCCCTATGGAGAGAAAATTATATTTTTGAATTTTTCAAGGTTTGGCATGCAACTCGAGGGTGGACAAAATACGATATCAACAGTGGCACTGACTTGGCCAGACAAACTGAAGGGTGACCCGAACAAGAGGTCCAGGAACAAGTATTACCTCTTCCACCAGGACCATGGGCATGATACTTCCAAGTGCTACGACCACAAATAGCAGATCGAGGCCTTCATCAAGTAAGAGAAGTTGTAGTGGTTCGTCACGGGTGGGGAGAACCTGCCGAGAGACCCTGAGCCTGATCGGTGGGTAGAGGAAAGGCCAAGAGCCCTGCTCAAGGAGATAAGGGTAATCGTAGGAGGAAACACTATGGCAAGATCATCTAAAAAGGCAAGGAATACATACTTGCGTATGGTGCAGAGGGTCCAGATTTCCAGACAGCCTCCTAAAGCAACCAGGGTTGACAACCCTGCCATCAGCTTTACAGAAGAAGATGCTAGACGACTACACCACCCTTATGATGATGCTTTGGTAATTACCTTGTCTATTGCAGATTTCAATACCCGACGAGTATTAATAGATAAGGGAAGCTCAACAGATATCCTTTACTATCTTGCTTTCTAGCATATGAGGATCGACAAAGAACATCTCCTACCCACGGACACACCATTAGTCAGATTTGGTGGCACCAAGGTCTTCCCCGTGGGAGCTATCACCCTGCTAGTAATCATTAGGGTGTATCCTCAGCAGCTCGCTAGAGAAGTCAATTTTATGGTGGTTAACTATTCCTCTACCTATAACTCCATCATAGGCCGACCTACGCTTAATGCCTGAAGGGCGGTCACATCGACATACCACCTACTAGTGAAGTTCCCAACAGAGTACAGGATAAAAGAAGTGTGAGGGGACCAGATGGCCACCCACGAGTGCTACATCGCCATGCTAGAGATGGATGATCACTTACAAGTTTTAAACATTAAGGAAATAAGGGTTGCGATAGAGCCAACAGAAGACTTGGAAGAAATCTCCTTAGACAACAACATCCCGAGCCGAGTCACTCATATCGGCACGTAGGCCGACCCTTCAGTTCACAAAAACCTTGCCCTCTTCTTGAAAAACAATCGGGACGTCTTCGCTTGGAGCCACAAAGACATGCCATGGATCAATCCGAGTACCACGGTTCACAAGCTTAATGTATGCCTGTCCTTTCCCCCAGTCCAACAAAAGAAAAGGGTATTTGCACAAGAAAGGGACAGAGTCATAGCCAAAGAAGTATGCAAGCTAATAAAGGCAGATTTCATTCGGGAAGTCTATTACCCCGAATGGTTGGCCAACGAGGTAATGGTCGAAAAAGCAAATGGCAAGTGGAGAATGTGTGTAGATTTCATCGACCTGAACAGAGCATGCCCCAAGGATAGCTACCCACTCCTACATATCGACCTCCTCGTGGACTTAATGGTAGGTCACCAACTTTTAAGTTTCATAGACGCCTTCTTCAAGTACAATCAAATCAAATTGGATAAGCAGACCAAGAGAAGACCTCATTTGTCACGAGCCAAGGACTCTTCTGCTACAAAGTCATGCCATTTGGGCTAAAAAACGTGAGATAGGGCAAAACGTGGAAGTATACGTAGACGACATGCTCGTGAAAAGCACAAAGGAGGATAACCACTTAAACGACCTTTGGAAAACATTCTATACTCTTCGCCTCTACGACATAAAGCTCAACCCCAACAAGTGTGTGTTCGGTGTGGCGTCAGGGATATTCTTGGGTTTTATGGTGTTACAGCGTGGTGTGGAAGCTAATCCCGATAAAGTTCGGGCACTAATAGAGATGGCTCCACCAAAGAGTGCGAAAGAAGTGCAAAGCCTGAACGGTAAGGTTGCAACCTTTAACAGGTTCGTCTCTAGGGCAACGGATAAGTGTCTTTCCTTCTTCAAAGAGCTAAGGAAGGCTTTCGAGTGGACCGACGAGTGCTAGAGGGCTTTTGAGGAACTAAAGACATACCTTGCGTCCCCACCATTACTCAGCCTATCTAAGTCAGGTGAAGAGTTGTCCCTCTACTTAGTCATGTCCCCAACGGTCGTTATCTCTGCTCTCATCGGGGAGGAAGACCAGGTGCAGTTACCCATTTACTACACCAACTAAGTATTCTGGGGAGCGGAAGGAAGATATCCCCCAATGGAGAAGCTGGCCTTTGCACTGATCATAGCTACCCGAAAACTCAGGCCGTACTTCCAAGTACACACTATAATGGTCCAAACAGACAAGCTACTGAGGAAGGCGATGAACAACCCTGAAGTAGCAGGACAACTAATTCTGTGGGCAATAGAACTCGACGAGTTCGACGTCCAACATCAGCCCAGAACTGCAATCAAGACACAAGCTTTGGCTGATTTCATTGTCAAGTTTACAATAAAAGAAGACGAAGAGGTGGTACCAGTGGTGTGGATGATATGGACAGACTGATCGTCTAATCAACGGGCTGGAGGAGTTAGGGTCCTATTACGATTGCCTAAAAGAGACACGGTAGAGTGTGTAATGTGCCTCCAAATCTCAACAACCAACAATGAAGCAGAATATAAAGCGGTTCTCTCAGGCCTCGACTTGGTTAAAGTAGCAGGGGTCGTGTTAGTAGTCATACACTACAATTCACAAGTTATGGTTAGGCACATCAACGGTGACTACAAGGCAAAGGGAGAATGGATGAAAGAGTACTTAAGCATGGTTAAAAGCGAGATGAGCAAAGGGTTTTCGGCTAGTTTGTGCAGATCCCAAGGGAAGAGAACGAGCAGGTAGACTATTTGGCCAAAGCTACTTTCGTAGAATATACGGACGCCACTAATTAGGTACTATCCTTTGTTCAATATGCCCTTGCCATTGACAAACTAGAAGTATAGGTCATCCCCCAAGGAACCGATTGGATAATGCCAATCGTACCCTATCTCAAGAATGGGACATTGCTAGAAGACTGCAACACTTCCTATAAACTAAAGGTACAGTTGTCATGTTTCGTAATGATTGGGGATGTCCTTTACAAAAGGGGATTCTCCCATCCGTATCTGAGGTACCTATCCCTCGACAAAGTAGACTGTCTCATGAAAGAGATACACGAAGGAGTATGCAAGAACCACTCAAGGGCACATTCATTGGTTCACAAGCCGATATAGGCTAGATACTAGTAGCCCACTATGTAGAAGGACGCCCAGTCCTACGTAAAGGCGTGTGACAAATGCCAACGCTTCCGTAGCATCATTTGGCAGTCGTCAAAGGAGCTTACACCAATGAGCGCCCCCTGGCTATTTGCCCAATGGGGATTAGACATAGTAGGACCTTTCTCCATCGCGATAAGGTAGCTTAAATTCCTCGTTGTAGGAATCGACTACTTCACTAAATGAGTTGAGGCGGAACCATTGGCCACTATCATAGAGAAGAATGTCTAAAACTTCATATGGAAAAGCATCATTTGCCACTTCGGAATCCCTAGGGTCTCTAAGAATGGAAAGCAATTCGACAATGATGTGTTCAGGGACTTTTGCCAACAATTAGGAATCATGAACTACTATTCCTCTCTCACTCACCTCCAAACCAACAGACAAGTTGAAGTCATAAACCGATCCCTGCTCAAGATGATTAAGACTCGGCTTGAGGGGGCAAAGGGTATATGGCTGGATGAGCTACCCGGTGTCCTGTGGGCATATAGGATGACAACTCGCATACCTACAGGGGAGACACCATTCCGCCTCACATATGGGAGCGAAGTCGTCATCCTAATGGAAGTTGGACTGACCAGCTATCGAGAATCCCACCATGATGAAGAAAAGAATGAAGAAGGGATGCACCTATAGTTAGATGGCAAAACACTACAATGCTAAGTTCAGGCCTCGTCATTTTCAGGTTGAGGGCTTGGTCCTAAGGAAGGTAACAATGACTACTAGAGATCCCTTACAAGGTAAGCTGGGCCCCAGTTGGGAAAGGCCTTACAAGATTTTCGATTGCTATAAAAGGGGGACCTACTACCTGGAAACCCTCAACGAACAAAGGCTCCATTACCAGTGGAACACCGAGCACTTAAGGAAGTAATACTAGTAGCAGACAAATGCAGCTTATTTTATCGCTTTCTTTTGTTTTTATGAATTAAGTATCGAGAAAGATTGAAATATGTTGAGTTTCTTTTTAGCTCTTCATTATTAATAAGACTTGGACAAATTATCAGAAACGTTATTCTACTCTTTATCTTTCAGTGAAACATCTAAATTCTACTAAGTCCTACCTATGGGGTGGATGGACAACTAAGGATACCGACAGGTACTTGGTCTCAAGAATTCTACTAAGTCCTACCTAAGGGGTCGACGAATGACCAAGGATACCAATGGGTACCTGCTCTAAAAAATTGAACTAAGTCCTATCTACGGAGCAGATGGATGACCAAAGATACCGACGAGTACCTGGTCTCGAAAGTAGAACTAAGTCCAACCTAAAGGGTGGGCAAACGACCTAGGATACCGATGGGTATCTGGTCTCAAAAATTTTGCTAAGTCCTACCTAAGGGATAAACATATGACCAATGATACCAACGGGTACCTAGTCTAAGGAAAACCATTGATTAAAGCAAAAATTGTGGCGAAACGGATAGATAAAATAGAATGTAGACGGGGGCATATGCAATTCTAATGGTAAAAATAAGAAAGCATAGAGCAGTAGACAAACACCCAGATGGAGAAATGTTTTTACATAATATAAAGATAGATGTCTTTACCAAAAGCCTGACAAAAAGGGCAAACATCATTGTCTTACAAAAAGAACTCATAAAATAAAAGAAAATTAAGTATAATTTCTGGAGAAAAACATTCAAGACGGGGGAGCTTGAGAAGCAATCAGGTCCACAGGAGACGAGCCATCTGCAGTAGACAGATCAACGACCGGCTGGGTAGCTGGAGTCTCCTAACCGTCTAGAGCAAGTTGAACGACAGTCTCAGTGTTGGCATCCTTCGCCCCCTGCTTAATAGTGCGGACGGAGTCACTGGTCTCTCAACTGACGGTGTCATCTCCTCCGGGCGTTGGTGGGACAGTGTCGTCTATTGTAATCTAGGACAAGTCCAGATCAGGGTAAACAGTTCCCACCTACTTCAAGCAATCGTTGAACTCGTCACCATAGTAAACGCTGCATGTATCAAAGAAGGGATAAGAGACACGGAACTCTGCCACTGTGTTAGCCTTGGCCTTGTCCATCTGCTCATGGAGAATAGTCAGTTCCATCGTCAGATTAGTCTTTGCCTTCTCTGCCTCCTCCTTAAGATAGGACTCTTCCTTCAACTTAGCAAGTGTGGCCATCAGCTTCTTGTTAAGGGTACGGACAACCTACTTGTACTGCTCCTTCTCCTTGTTCTCGATCTCCTGACACTTGCGGAATCGACGAATCACCCCTTCGTTGGCAACACACCTATTCTGGAAGGCCTTCATACGCATCAATGCCTGGAATAAGGAATGACATTTAGAACAAGAATGTAAAAATTACAAAGTACCATAAGTGATGAAAACGTACCCTAGACAATTCATAGAGACCAGACACCCCCAAATCTTCCAAGGAGTGCTTACCACAAGGATTCAGATCTGTCTCCTTGATGATCGAATTGACCATCTCGATGGCATAGTCTTTATGTGTAACTAGCCTTTAGACGGGATCGGGGGCAACGGGACCCTTTCTCGTCATCAGGCCCTTCCCTACTCTGTAATAGGGGGGGGGGGGAGGGGGCAAAGAAGACTTCCACTACTTATCCCTGGCAGACAGGCTCGTCCCCTTCTTAGGCGGGCAATCATCCTTGGTGTCGCTCTTTCTCTCAAGGACCGCCTTAGCTCCTACCTTGGAGGCTGACGGTAAAGACCCATCTTGCTATTTACGGGTAGCCACGGGCTTCCTCACCATTGCCCTCTGTCTACTTGCGTCCATCTCTGTAAAAGGCCAATGAAGAGCGTGAGAAAAAAGGGCAGATGGTCCAAATAAAGTACTAAAGCTATAACTTACGTCAACGGGAAAAAGCGTGCAACTGTTGGGCCACGGGCGTCGGTTCAAGACCACGTGTGTCAAGGGTAGCTAGATCCCTCCACTTCCTTTCCTTAAAGGGTATGGCCCAAACCCGTCGAAGGAAGCTCTCTTGCTCGTCGCTAATCTACGGACGGATTTAAGCTGAAGACAATAAAGAAATATGTTAGGAGCTTCATCAAAACAAAGAGCTAAAGCAAAAACAGACACCAATGACCCACCTGACTCCTTTACAATCCCACAAGTGTTATCAAAACCATTGGGCATACTATCCCATTCCTCGGGCCTATAAACCCAATCCATCCCTTGGACGAAGAAATAACGATTCTTCCAATTTCTATTGGAGTCAGGCATATTTGACACCAACCTAAGTGGCATCTTCCTCGCCAAGAAATGGTAAATCCCCTACAACAAGGAGATTTGCTGAGACTTATAACAACAAAAGAACTCGTTGAGGGATAAACAATGGTTGCCACCACTAAGTTGACCCCATATCACCTCCGCGCCAATGAATATTCTCCACGCATTGGGAGCAATTTGACTGATAGACAAGCCTAAGTACTTGGTGAGTTGATGGTGTAGCTCCATCAATGGCAACTTCAGCCCTACGGTAAACATAGCATCGTACATGCCGACATTTGCAGTCCTCTCCGAGTAGCACTTTTCAAACTTCCTTGGCAGACAGATGGGGATGTTCTCAAGGATTTGGTATTGGTCTCGAAGGGTGCTGAAAACCTTGTCAGACATTGTCAGGTTAAAATCAT
The DNA here is from genome assembly GCF_932294415.1 of Quercus robur. Taxonomy (NCBI): domain Eukaryota; kingdom Viridiplantae; phylum Streptophyta; class Magnoliopsida; order Fagales; family Fagaceae; genus Quercus; species Quercus robur. The sequence continues at coordinate 16,376,013 of NC_065538.1, read as the reverse complement.
TAACCGTCCATATTAGAGAGAGAATAAAAGGTTAGGAACGCCCGTCCACCTAGCATACTACCTCAAATCCCTCGGACTGATCTCCCTTGTTAACCCTCTCTCCGTCGTCTTCCTCATCTCCCTCATCATATTTGTTTTCTCCTCCCTCATCATTTTTCTCATCCTCCTCCCCTTCCTCATCTTCCTCGGTTGGAGTGGGTAGATGGTTCCCTTTCTAGGGACCAAAGGACAACTTTCTCAGGCTCACGCCCTAAAGGATAGACCTCGTCATAGCTCTCACCCTCACGAACTGACGACGACAGTTCACTCGTCGCTTCTCTACCTGACATCTATTCACCTACAAGCGAGGAAGGTTTTCTAAGAGCCTATTCAACGAGTTTCTAAAAACAAATGATGGCTACCCAAGAAAGTAAAAGATAAAAATGACAAGAAAAGAAACTTACGAGAAGAAATGGACGGCGGATCGGGACTACGGGTTCCTCGGAAGCAACAAGGTCATGAGCGACGAACGATGCAAACAAGAGTGTGATAACTCTAGTCTCAAAAAAGCTCTCAAAAAGAAGTAGAGTAAAGAAAATGAGAGGAGGGGAGAACTATTTATAGAGAAAGGAAGCATGGCATACGAAGCAACGCCAACCAGCCCATGCCACATGTCGCTTGGCATTTAAACTCAGGGCTACTTAAGCCATTTACTAACACCTTCTTCAATAATTCCCTAATTAATGATCATAAATACCATGTTACTCCATAGCCCATCAGTTAAAATCGACGGAGCCATAGAGTAGGGGGCAACTGATAAGGGTATTTTGACTAAGGATTCAATACTCCTGAGTAAGCCATGGAATGAAACTATCGACGTTTATGGATCCGTTAGTTTCACAAAAGTAGATGGAGGATAAAAACAACAGTGACGGAATGAAAGGCGACAAAGCCACACCAAAAACCTGACAAGGTGAGTAGCCGACGAGCCAAACAAAAAGCCGACAGGTCCAGCGTGGCTTTGCTTGGCCCACACAAATGTTCATATAAGGAAAAATCTTACTTGTCACGCAAAATAAACCCACTATTGATTCGTATCTCCATCATATAGAAAGACACCCTATAATCTTGGAAACCCTAGTACCAGATCTTCTCCATAAGAAAAAATCCCCACTCTCAAGGATCTTTACTTACTACTCACCACTATATAAGCACCAAACCCTTTCTTTTCTAAGGTACGTAGAAAATCCCTAGCTCTCTCACTATAGAGTTCTTAGAAGTTTCTCATTTATTGACTTGAAATTCGGAGGGTTTTTGGCCGGTACCACATTGATGCCTCCTATTTGGTTCTATTGTTCTTATTCTACAGGTACCCATTGGAGTGATTTGGAGCCTACAACTCATTGATGATTTCAACACATCATCAATGCCCACGTACCAGTATAGAATGCCTAGCCCGCAAACTCACCAGCTGTACAGGGCTTTGTGATTGGTGCGTCATTATAGCGAAAGCTGCAAAATGAACCAAAGAAAGTGCTCAAGGAATATATTCTAAAAAAAAATGTTCAGTAAGCAATTAGCTATTTCTTTTTAGAATAATTCTACAGAAAATTTATCACACACTCATCATCACATTATTTTTCTAGTGGACCCAGTAATAATTAGCTTCAATTCAAAAAATAGCTTAATGAGGTGATACATTAAAACCAAGGGTTAATTTGTTTGAAAACGGCCTCGGTTGTGTTATGGTTTTATAGGAAAATCCTAGTACCAAAATATGTCAAAATTAGGCTATGTTAAAAAAATTGTGCTAGAGCCAGGTTTGGGTCAAAAGCTACTCAAAGCGGCTAAGGTTATGAGCTAACTCAAAGATAATGAGTTGATAATCATTTTTTTTATATGTTCTACACCATATTGAATTTCTAAATGAACTTGTTTTGCTGGAAAATAGATATTTGTGCTTTCAAAATAAAGAGAAATTTAACCCAATTTGGAATTAATTGAAATGAGTGAGATGTGTCAATTTGATGTTGGCATAACTTTGTAGTCTCTGAAATTTCAATCGACTAAAGCTCAATTTGCTCGACTGAAATCAGATAAATAGTAAACCAACTTGCTATACTGGCTATTTGACATACTTTTCTCTGTATATACAAATCCTTGCTACAGAGCGATGGTAAGAGGCCGCCATACAAACGTAGATCTAGGAGCCAAAATTTCCTTGAGACAAAAAGATCTCTCAATTCCACCCCTTTGAGTCTTTCTCCTTGTGAGATATTTTTTTGAATTCCTCAATGAGAATTTCTTGCCTTGATCTTTAACTATGATATTAAAAAATGTAAGTATTCATCCAAACCACACAAACTCTAAACCTTTGTTACAAAGTCCAAGGATAGAAAACCTTTAGAGAGTTATTTGGTGTGTGTACACACAAAATTCATAAAAGATAAATTACACGATCACGAAATAGTGTAACAAATTATCAATTTATATTGATTTGTATATGTGTGAGTACAATTCTCTGTATGACTCTTTACAATGAAAAAATACAATAAAACTCCTCTGATTCTATCTTTAAAGAACTTTACAACACGAAAGGCTATGAAGCTTAATCTTGAATTGTACTTTGATGTCTCCAAGTTGGATGTGTGATTGGATGTATTTGAGCTTTGATTTGAAGTTGAGAGTCGTTGGCTTGATCTCTGTTAGGTTGAATTTACTCAACTATGTGTTGGCTTTATTCCGTGCCAAATTTGCTTGTAATTCAGCATTTAGAAACCTTGTATTTAGGTGGGAATAATGTAAGGGTTGTATGTGAGAGAGTGTGAAGAATTGATCAAGTGTGTGCATCAAAAGGCTTCTTATGACTAGATCTTGCGACTGGCTCGCGAGTAGTGACATGCCAGAATCTAGCACACGTGTGAAGCATGCAGGAAGTTGAAGGGTCAGGACAGCTGGATCACTACAGGACAAAAAGTACAGTCTGGCCATTTTGTTATCTGGCGACTAGAACGCGCGACTCATCCCAGTAGCGAGTTACTCGCCAGTACACCCTGTTTTGCAGAAAAATGACTTTTCACATTCCTTCTCATACCCTACTATAAATATCCTTATACCCACGAAATGTAAAGAGCTTCCAGAGATAATTTTTAGAGAAAAACCTAGAGAACAATAAGATTAATTCATCCACAATTTTATACATTTGATTCTCCAAATTGCTCTACTCTTACCCTCTCCATTGTCATACCCTTGAGAGGATCTTAAGCCAAATCCTTACCGTACCACATTCAGAACAGTGAGAAGGCTATTGGTGTTTGGGAAGTAGTTCAAGAAAGAACCAATTCATTTTGGTTGATGCAATGGGTTTATTGCGGGATCCAGTAAGTTAAAGAAGATAAGGTTAGGCTTAACTCTATTGGAGCAAGAAACTCGGAAGGCTTAGGTGCATCAGGTAGATTAGGCTTGGAGGGTCTATTACTATTCATGTATCCCAACTGATTTTCTAGTGGATCATTTTACTGCTTGGAGGGCGGCGAAGAGGTTTTTCGCCGAGTTTTTTGGTTTTCCTCTTCGATAACACATGCCGGTGTTATCTTGTGTTTGCTTCTCTCTATCCCTTACTCTTTGCTTTTAATTACTGCTGAGTTGTGATTAAAATATGGCATAGAGTAGTTTGTTTATTTGGGTATAGCTTATATTTATTATTCCGCATATATATTGTTTGAATATATGTTTTTATTGGTATTTTTGAATTTGGGGGTCTAAACATTCACACGTGTTTTCACACTTAGTGAGCTTTCAATCTCGAACAAATTTAAGGAAAACCCCTAGTTTGATTTGAAGAAATGGAAATGAGCCTTGATTTTGAAGGAGTAAGGGTGCTCTTTTGGACTTAGAGATGACTTTCTATTTTGGCAAAGTGTCAATAGGGTTTTTCTCTCTAAGTTTCTCCCCCTTTTCAAATTTAGGGCTTGTTTGGATGGAGGGGAGAAGGAGAGGAAATGGAGGAGAATAGAGTAGAATTGATTGAAAATAGGCTAATTTTGGACCAAATTTACTCTACTCTACTCTACTCTCCCTCCTTCCGCCTCAATCCAAACGAACCATTAAGAAGCCTTTATTTATAAGCAACTCAATAGCATTTGATTTGGAATATTCTCTAAACATTTATTGAGAATTAATTACAAATTTAAATTTGAATTTAAATTTGGTGTTGAGGATTTGGACCCACTGCCTAGTATTGTTAGTGATGAAATGAACTCCAGGCTCTTACAAGAATTCATGGAATGGGAGGTACAGGCTGCCTTGAAGCAAATGGCCCCATTGAAAGCTCCTGGCCCTGACGGAAGACCTCCATAGTCTAATTTCTAAGGCGGAGAGAGAAGGAGTCATTCATGGTTCTGGCTTAAGCAGAAGAAGCCCCAAACTAACCCATCTGCTTTTCGTGAATGATAGTTTGTTATTTTGCAGGTTTAATAGAAGTGAATGCCAAAAGGTGTTGGAAATCCTAGCACAATATGAAAGCTTATCGAGGCAGCAAATAAATAAGGGGAAAACTGCCATCTTTTTCTCTAAGTCCACCAATGAGGCTATGAAGTTGGAGATTCAGGAAGCTTTAGGAGTTCAAGAGATAAAGCAATTTGTCAAATACTTGGTGCTACCATCATTAGTGGGGAAACACAAAAAAGCTAGCTTTGATTACATAAAGGAAAGAACTTGGAGAAAATTGCAAGGATGGGAAGAAAAATTGTTGTCTCAAGTAGGAAGAGAAATCTTGATAAAGGCCGTAGTGCAAGCAATCCCAACCTATTCAATGTGTTGCTTTAAACTTCCTCTTGATCTTTGTCAAGAAATTGAAGGCTTGATTCACAAGTTTTGGTGGGGCCAAAGAGGTGAGCTAAGGAAGATACATTGGGTGAAATGGGAGGAGATGTGTGAGCCAAAGTTGGAAGGTGGCATGGGTTTTAAGGAATTATCCTTGTTCAATGACGGCCTCTTAGCAAAACAAACTTGGAGACTCTTACATAATAAAAACTCTTTGTTCTATAGGGTTTTTAAATCTAAATTCTTTCCAACTAGTTCTATCATGGAAGCTAAAGAGGGTCAAGGGGGCTCGTATGCATGGAGGAGTATCTTAGTTGGAAGGGAGTTATTCAAAGAGGGGCAAAGTGGAGGGTGGGAAACGGGGAGTCAATCAAACTGTGGGGGGATAGATGGTTACCTTCTCTTAGCTACCCATCTTTGCAAGGACCTCTAGTAGCTGAATTACAAGAAGCCACTGTTAGCTATCTCATAGACCCAGCCATACGCTCGTGGGATTCAGCCACAATGTTTAGAGTGTTCAGCCAAGACGAAGCAAATAAGTTCAGAAAATCCAGCTTAGCCGACAGCCTTGCGATGATGCTCTGTTTTGGCCTTATGTGCAGTTTGGCATTTATTCAGCCAAATCAGGATACTACTTCCTGAAAACTGAAGTCCGAATGTCATCTCCACCAAAAAATCAAGCTTCGGTGCAAACAAGATCACTATGTAAAAGGATTTGGCAGATGGCAGTCCCGTGTAAGGTGAGGAATTTTGTTTGGAGAGCTTGTCGGAATGCTATCCCAACAAACTTAAACCTGGTGCATCGCTGTGTTATTAAAGACTCAACTTGTTCTCTTTGCTCACAAAGTCCTGAAGATGCATTACACTCCTTGTGGTCATGTCCGGGTCTAAATCTAGTCTGGGAGGATGATCCACAATGGGCGTTTAGGAGCACCACCAGGTTTCAATCTTTTCCTCAAGTCTTACTTCATGTGTTGGGATCAGGTTGTAATGGTGACCTTTTCACAATGCTTAGCTGGAATATATGGTTTTGGCGAAACAAGGTTAGGACTTCCCCACCAGGTTGGCCATTGGATCAGATAGCTCAGCAAGCCTATCAGTCCCTCCAGGAGTTTCGGTCAGCATAACCTAGGAAGACCATAGCAGCAACACCAGCTCAGATACGTTGGCAGCCTCCACCGGTGGATCAGGTGAAAGTTAATTTTGATGGACCAATGTTTAAAGAATGAAGACAGAGCAAAGTATTGGCATGGTTGTTAGATAAAGTCAAGGCATGGTCATGGTTTCTTTATTAGAAAATATCCCTCTCCTACACTCAGTTGTTAACCTGGAAACTTTGGTAACATGTAGAGCACTTGAATTCTCCCTTGAGCTAGGCTTCGACAAAGCAATTCTTGAGGGTGACTCGATCATCGTCATTGCCGCATTGAGGGATCCTTCTCCTTCTTTAGCTTCATATGGTTTGCTACTTCAGGATGCCCAAATGATGGCATGTTCATTTACTTGTATTTCCTTCCAACATGTTGGTAGAGTAGGGAATAATGTTGCTCACAACCTAGCTAGACATGCACGTCATGTCACTGGTTTTTCAGTTTGGATGGAGAATGTTCCTATCCAAATTTTTGCAGCTTACCAGGCGGATTTGCCTATTACTGAAGAAAAAACTTCAAGTTCTTCTTTCTCAAAAAAAAAAAAAAAAAAAAAATCCATGTGAGTCTTTTCTTCTGACGTTGCCACATCGCTTTCTTTATTTAATGTTGCCGCATGGCTTAGAGACCCATGTCATTTATATGTAAGTCATGGTAACTCAAAGACTTGACATGTGGCTTGATTTTATTTGTTGATTGTCTACTGTTGACACGTCATCAAATGTAAACCAATTTGACCACAAGTTTTTGATCATAATTAATCAAATGGTTGTAAACACATCATAAAATTTTGATGTCTACAGTGTATCAAAGTTCTGGGATTGTTGGAATGAGGTTTGTTCATGGAGGAAGTTCATGTACACGAATTCGATTGTTTTAGGGTCACTGCGTTCGTAAGACAAGTGGGGCATTTATTGAGGTTACATAGAGTCTAGGACGGGAAATGTTTTGTAAGTATAATTGATTATAATTGTTTCTTCTCTAGTGGATTTTTAACGAATTTGGATCATCTATAGTTGTTTTAAATTTCAAAAGGCGCTTCATCGATTTTTCAATTTTCACTTCGTCACCCAAATCTCTAAGTTGAATTTATGGCTTTTATTATTGTTATTTTTAGATTTGAAAATTGAAAACAGTGTTTGGATTATCCATTTTTTGTTACATTATTTAATCGCTGCTTAATCAGTTTGGGTGTAAATCCAAAATTTCAAAATTGGAACAAATAGAGCCTAAGTAATAATCACTCTAATGCATTTTGCATACATATTTCATGGTAGATGGTACTCACCCATCAATCCATCATCAAAAATAAATTCATTCACAATAAAAATTGTGTATTAAAAGCTATAGAAGTACGTCCCACTCGAACCTAATTGAAAAAGTGATCCAAACATGAAATAAGTATATCAGAAATTTTTTTAAAACTAATGTAATTAATACTAGGTTTTTTTTTTTTTTTTTTTTATGAGAAATACGTGGATTTTATTCATAATGAGAAAGAAACAAAGCGTCCTGAAACACTAGATATTTGGCCTAGAACATATTGCATGGAAGGAAATTCTGACTGCAAACAAACCTAACTACCTAGCAAGGGCAGCAATATCTGATTCAAGCTCTAAAGAGGCCGCTACAAGTTGACTGTTTGAAGTTGTCTTATTTTGGACTCTTTCATAAGCCATCTCCAGAGTCAAACATTCCTTTATTTCTACCAATACTTGACTCATGTCCGGCCTTTGGATTGCCACAGGTGGTACACATGACATGGCTATCTCCACAGCTTTCCAGGCAGAATTTTTGTGGAATTCTCCATGTAACCTTGCATCAATAATGTTTTGAATATCCCCACTTTCAATTATAGGATAAACCCAGTCAAGTATGTGGGTGTTTTTTTCAGGTCCTTTTATTATTGCTGGGTGGCCTGTAATTAGCTCAAAGAGGACAATACCATAGCTATAAACATCACTTTTTTTGTTAAAGTTTCCAGATGCATGAAACCTGTATGTAAAAGTAAAACACATGTTATTAGATTTGTTTAACAATCCCAAAACTACTTTTCTTCTTTTTTTTAATTATTTTTTTTTTCCAGTTATATGATTATTGCAAGAAAAATGCTTATTATAACGGAAAAAATTCGTTGCAATAACATTTGTCTCACTACAATAGTTGATATAAGTTGTTGTAATAAAATTTGAGGTAATAGATTTGTGTAACAAAAAGTTCCGTAGCATAAACTTCAAATATTTTAATGACAATTTTGATAAATAACATATATACATACATATATATATATATATATATATATATTGTTGCAATAAATATTTTTTTTGTCTAATATCTTGTAATAATAAGTTATTACTTCATAAATTTCATTGCAATAAATTGCAAATAATCGAAAAAAATAAATCAATTCAAATTATTGCAACGATATTTTTGCTATAATAGATAAGTATTTCATATTTGTCATCACAATAGATTGTAAAATAATTGATATTAGATTATTACAATGATATCTTAATATTTTTCATTGCAATAAATTGCAAAAATAATTTGTATCAAATTATTGTAATGACCTCTTCATTTTAAATTATTGCAAAAAAAATTTCTAGTGTAGTAATGTATTAAACCCTCTATTTCTTCATTTTAATACCACTATACCAATTTCATTAAGTTAGAATTAGATGTAATAGATTTATTTTTGATGTAGTGGATGATTGATAGCCTTTAAAAAACTCCAACTAGTGAAAAAAAGTGAGGTGTGAGTTGGAATTATAAAATAAAGAAATTTTTATAAAAATCACATAATATCACGAACATTTCCTCTTCAATTAAGATTTTAAGGGTACCCAATATATATTTTTCTCTCTTTTGTGCAAAATGGAGATATTTATGTAGTGCAAAATTTTAACATAGTAGGGTAAATAATTCTATTTGAAATTATGTACACTTACTCAGGATCAAGGTATCCAAGTGTTCCAGCAGGACGAGTTGACACATGAGAATCACTTTCTGCTGCGAAAATCCTTGACAACCCAAAATCAGCTATCTTTCCTTCCATATTTTCATTTAATAAGATATTGGTAGTCTTTAAATCTCTGTGAACGATAGTTGGCTTGCAACCATTATGCAGATACTCCAACCCTGCAACTCCACCAGTAAGCCATCTGTAATTTAGTCATGTAAACAAAGAAATAGATATTGGAGTGGAATAATCATGTGATTAATATGTTTCCAAACCTTGTGCTATATCCACCGCAATTTGAATTCTCTGATTCCAGTTCAGGACATTCATATTGGTACCTGCAGCCAAAATTTTTTAATTTCTCTATTTTAGTTGGAGTCTTTGTGGAAGTCAACCTTCACTTTGTAGTCAGACCAGAAAATAAATAATACTTGTGGCATGCTCAACATGTTGGAAATAAAGGAAAAATGTTGGAAATAAAGGGGTAACAATGGAATGGAAGAAATAATGACCAAGCAACCCAAAAGGTTAAGCCTATGGGTTTTGAGTCCAATTTATATAACATTAACCAGTCATTCTTTTTACTAGTATCTAATATGGAACTCTACTAATTCAATGTGTGAGCCTACTACCACACATAAATATTTCCACAAATCTTCCTCTTCATGTGTGAACCTACTACCAAGCGAATTGTGGCACTTCAGTTAGTCTCCCCCTTAAGCATAAGCAATTTTCTTAACAATCCAATTATCATGTGTTACACTCACCAATAGAGTGCCCTTTACTCAACCATAGGAGTCTTCCTTGCACAACCATTGGAATTTCCAACATGCACCTAGTAAAACCCTTTTACTAAGCCATGTATGGGTGGAGTTGATATGGAAGCCTTCCACATTCTACTTGGTGTGACCAACTAGCCTCTGATACCAATTTGGCATAATAGTAGAAGCTCAAAATACCAAGACTATATAAAAACAACCAACCCCCCCCCCCCCCCCAAACAATAAAATAGCCCTTTACTCAAAGAATTAAATCTTTTTAGGGCACTATCGAATTAATTTAAAGTCTTTCCTTACGTGAGAGGACCTTTGGGTAAAAGCCATCAAACACTTTGTGTTATTGTCTATTTATAAAACGACAGTAGTACTTCTTCCTTGCTAGATAAAGGAATACCTTTCTTGGTAGATAATGAATACTTTTCTTGGTAGATAAGGAATTTTTTTTTCCATACTAAGAAAACATAAATTAATCAAATGTCTAAGAATTTGAGACAAAATGCAACAATTTGGAGGCACGATAAAATCACTCTCCTTAAACAATTATTACCCTCACTTGCTAAAGGCTTACTACAAATTTGTGTGAGATAAAACAAAGCAATTGGATTCTACAAATAGTGATTTTGGAGAATACATATCAATAGGATTTCTAATATATATATATATATATATATATAATTTCATTATAGGGAATAATGAGAGTTTAAATAATAATATATAGATTATGGAAAATCACAAATAAAGTTTTATAACTATTAGAAAATAGTTGGAAATAATGTCCAAACATTCACAAACGTTTTAAATATGAAGTGGACTCTTGGAAAATATTTTGCACAAAAAAAGTATTATTCTAATATTATCCTCCCCTGAATCAAAACCCTTGTTCTGCCATTACTTGGATATATAAATATCTAACACAACAAACATATATCCTTATCTTTATTTTGAATAGACAAGAAAATGAGGGCAATAACACTTTACACCCTACACCCTAAACTATACCTCTTTTTACACTTACACCAAAAAACCATCCAAATGAACACTTATCCCCTTAAACTATACATTTTTTTGCACTTACCCCCCCTAAACTATCAATTTTTTTTACACTTACCGTCCTAAATTATAAGAAGACACACTTCCATAAACAATTACCCAAGAGAAGGGGTGCAAAGTATTATACGAGTAATAGTATAAGGGGGTAAGTGTGCATTTTCATAGGTTAGGTGAGAAAGTGATACATAGGTAATAGTTAAGAGGGGCTAATTGTGCATTCTTATCATTTAAAGAGTAAGTGTAAAAAGGGGTACATTCTAGGGGAGTAAAGTATAATTTCCCCCCAAAAAATGTTTACCCAAGGCTTAAATTGCCTAGTTTATTCCTCCCACCCTTTCCTCTTTTTTATTCTTTTGTTCATCTCACCTCCCTCCCTTTTCTCCTTTTATCTCTTATCTAGTCTCTCAAATCAGTGTATCACGGAAACATCTCCCCATTCTTGGATTTTCAAGGTAAATCAAACCATTTTGTTTGGTTTTGGGATTTTTTTCCCCCTTATAATAAGAGGCATTCGAAAACAAATTCTTCATCATGGAAGAATCTAGTGGTGCCCACAAGGCTCTTGCCCACCAAAGCCAATACTTGGTTACATTTTTATAGGTGGCAATCATTGTGTTTCATATTAAGAGCAAACAATGTGCACACTGAGTACATGAATTGGCTAAATTTACTTTCTTGGTGAACTCTATACCAACAGACTGTAGTTATGGTACTGTATCAAAATCTTGTCCTAGGATAATCATGCTTTTATTTAATTTAATAAGTTAACAAAGGTTGAACCATATTTGTCAGTATCGTAAGATACGCGTATCATATCGTATACAAAAGTTTCATGCCGTAAAGGCACATCAAAAGTGCTTATGATACACAAACATATGCTTTTAAATAAGTTCTTTTGTTAAAATTTGTGTTTTTATTTAAATTCAACAAGTTGTTAGACTTGTTTTTAACACAATTATTAGGTTACTTAATTTAGCCTAATAAAGTAACATGTTCATAAGTTTTTTTTTTTTCCCCTCCTCTTTATCCTATAAAATTTGGGTTACACACTTACACTTCACTTTCATATTTACAATTTTCTTTTCTATACTATGAATAAGGTATTAACTAACAATATAATGATGTTTGATTTTTTTCATTATTGTTATAAGTCTAAGAAGCTAAAAGGTCAAGAAGAAACATAAAATAAAATAAAAGAACAAGGAAAGAGAGTAAATGTTGATGATGATGAAAAAAATCAATGAAGAAATAAATTTGTAAAATGATGAGCATGATGATAACATTGCATTAGATGGAGTTCATTAGGCAAAATGATGAATGTAAAAAAAAAAAAAAAAAAAAAAAAAAAAAAAAAAAAATTATTTCTTTTAGTCATTTGTAATGTTTATCACTTTTGAGTTTAATTAATTTGAATACGTATGTTATAAACACATGCTAATTTGATTTATTTGGTTGAATATATTCCAAATTTATAATGAATATACTATTTATATATGTATATCTATGAACTTCTATAAATTTATTAAGTGTTTGTGTATCTTACAATACACGATACAGAAAAATAAAAAATCGATTAACGATACAATTCATGTTTTGATAACAATGAGTTGAACCATAAATGAAACACATGGAATAAATTATTGTTTATATGGTTATACCTGATAAATGTTGGTGTAGGTTGCCATTAGCCATGTACTCATAGATGAGCGCTTTGTTTTCACCCTCATCACAGTACCCGACGAGAGAGACCAAGTTTCTATGATGAACTCTCACTAAGATTTCTGCCTGCATTTATGGACGGTAATCTGGTTTAGCTTAATGAAAATCTTCCATACGCATGTCTCATACTATCATAGTTTCGATACAAGATGAAAATTTTAAAGGGTCTGGTTAATGAGTACCCTTAGGGCATTTGTTAATTGACTATTTTAGGAAAGTCATAGTACCACTTTCATAGGAAATATAAAAAACTATCAAAAAAATGAATTGTTTTTTTTCTTTCCCATAAAAAATTTCTTTAAATAGTTTTCTAAAACAATACTCTTAGGGCATTTGTTAACTTTTTTCAATTTGAAATAATTGAAAAGAATACTATGGTCTCATATTTAACCTCTGCCCGAAATTCCTTATAGCCTTGGTTCGATGATGGAGAAAGCAACTTAACAGCAACTTGAGTTTCTTCCAGAGTTCCCAAGTAAACTTTTCCAAATCCTCCTCCTCCAATAATGGTATTGAAGTTATCAGTTATTCTCACAACCTCAGAGTAGCTATATTGTTGATTCTTCGGTTTGATGTTGGATTCCACAGCCATCTTGCTATTCTTCAATTTGATGTTGGATTCTGTAAACACCTTTACTATCATCACACGTAACTCCCAAAAATGAATATAAAAATAAAACATAATAAAGAAAAAAGGAACTTTATTCAATGTTTTTTCTATTATAAAAAAATAAATAAATAAATAATTTTATTCCCTTAATCTTGAATTACTTAAATCTATGTTTATATAAATACTACTCCACAACTGTAAAATCCCTAGTCCAACCATCGTATGCAGTGATATCACCTAAATGGAGACCGAAATCGCCTATTACAATCTTTGAGCAAATCTAAGTACACTCAATGGCTGATCAACCTTAACAAGCAACTAGGCGTCTAGGCCTCCTAAATTCAAATTCTCCGAGTTTCTAGAATACTCTACCATATAAAATTCTTTTAATTTTGATCTCTCATTTAAAAGCTATCTATTCAAAGACAAACCCTTGAAAATAGTCCGGGAATATACTCCCTCCCTTTCACATAAGGATGGATCTCATCCATCATGAGATCTACATCTATGTGAGAGGGAGGAGGTATACTCTCAGATTACCTAATAATTTTCCTGAAAATAGATGTCACATCGGCTATTAAAATGAACATGTCATTAATTTTTGCACATAACCTTGAAAATAGATGTCACATTAATTACTAAAATGGGCATATCACATTTTTTGTGAATAAATTAAAAAACTCAGATCTGAACCCCAATCTCACAGCCGCTCCAGCACCAACACCAACGGCACCAAACTTATCTCCAGCAAGATCTCAGTGCTAGAATGAATAGAGAACTAGTCGGCATTTTTAAGTGACAGAAAAACAACTGATTTTCTAGAACCATTATTAATATACTTTTGTGCAAATTATATTTCTCAGGTTGTCGCATTTTTCAATTGCCAGGGTTTTGTACCAATGTTTTTCTAAGTTAAAAATTTGTACCCAATTGAATTCACTAGTATATCATCATATTTGCTGAGTCGGTGGATTTAATGATGCGTTCTAGGGTGAGTGGAGTCCATACTTGTAAAATGGAGAGATCAATTTCACTGTTGGAACTCTTAAGAAATTCCTAAACACTTCGTCTTGCTTAAAATTATATCCATTGTAATAAAAGGTTCGCTTCTATAAACCAGGTCTAAAACTAGTTGGCAAGAAGAAAGGGATTGGGGTTCGGTTTTCAGATCTGAAAATGCAACTCTTTCACCTTCCATACTTCTCTACTTGCCCAACTCTAGCGACATACCTCCCTAATCGAACCCGCCGCCAAGTTTTTTGAAGTCCTAGCACCTCAACATCGCCAGAGACAAGTTTGGTTTCGTTGGTGTTGGCACGGCAATGAGAATGGGATTCAGATATGACTTTTTTTTTCTTATTAAAAATAATTAAATTTAAAAAATGTGACATGTACACTTTAATAGTGGCATCTATTTTAAAAAAATTTCCAAGAATTAATGGGTATAATATGAATCATTGATTTTTAAATAAGATGTGAAGATTAAAAAAGATCTATGTGGTAGAGTATTCTAGATACTCTAGAGAATTTGAATTTGCAATGTTATCTTCATAAAATTTTGAGGAATGTTTGTTAGAAATATGACATTGTGATCTAACAGAAAGTGCTTAAAGGGATTAATTTATTACATTACACTAGTTATAGACCCATGTAACTTGTAAATTTCTTTATAAACATTTTGTAAATTATTATTGTTATTACAAGTGTGTAATCTTGTTTATATGCAAAAATACAATTAAAACAAACAAAGTCTAGTTATAAAATTAGTTGTAGCTTATGACTACAACTTTACTCAATAAAATAAATAATACTACATATTTTGAAAATCTAACCATTGAATTGTATGTTCTTTATGCTCTTAATATACATGTCAAATTTTATGTCAATCAAATATTATTTATTATATGATCTATAAGCTTATATTTTATGTATAATTTTAAATTATAAAAGCTTGCAATTTAAAGTTTAAACAATTTATTGATGATATAGCTATTGATCTTTAATTTTCTAGAAATTTTGTAAGTAAGGAGGATATAAGAAGAAAATATAATTCAATAGTGGATTTATCAAAATTCACCTCCAATAAAAAGATATTGAATAATGTTGAATCCTAAGGCTATAACCAATTTTGTAGTTAAACTTTGTTGAAAATAATCACAATTACACAGTTCAACTTATATCATTTTTTGAGAAAATGTTCAAATTATACATGGTATTAGTTTACATATTTTCTAAAATATGTAATGGTTTATCATTATATATATATATATATATATATAATTTTAGAGTTTCGACTCTTTAGTTTTTATAGCCAATAATTCACTTGTCAAAAAAAAAAAAAAGTTAGATGGATAAATGATGCAAAATAGGACTCCAATTGAAATCCAATTTAGAATTGGATTTAGACTCTTCGATTTTTACACTCAATAATTCACTTGACACAAAAATTAAAAATTAGATAGAACATATAACACAAAATTGAGAATCCAATTAAAATCTAATTGGATTTTCTATGAACTTTAGCTTTTAATATGTATAGGTTATTTGGAAGGTTTTTTAATCAACCTTTTAAGCCAAACATTTTTTAACTTATTGCTTATTTTGAACCATTTTATTTATATATTATGATTTAATAGTTATAATGGGGGAATGAGAATTTGAACTGTAGATATATTAGTTGGAAACACCATGAAGCAATAGTGCTCTTGGTTTTTTGAACCATTTAAGGGTCTCTTATTAATGTACACTAGCTGCAGACCCACGCAATGCGTGGGAATATATAAATATTTTGTAATGGAGTATAATATATAAAAAGTATCAATCATTTCAAATATATATTTTTTTTTTTAAGATTTCTACATGTATTTTTTTTTAATCTTTTTATATCTACAAAATACAAATACATCGTACAATTATATTTTGTATGCTTGATTAATATTCTTTTCGAGGTGAAGTATATTTTTCTAACTTCTGTTGTAGTGTGTTATATTTGATATACAACTAAACTTTATAAGTTTCAAATTTATTATTCAAATTTCTCATCTCTTAAGGAATAAGAAGATTATCATAATAATAAAAATTTATCACAAACTACAATGTTATCTTAACCAAAATTAAATTGAAACAAAAAGGAATAAAAGACAGGCTTTATAGTAATTTATTACTCAAAATTTATAGGCATATTCTAAAAGACAGACTTTGTAGAATGTGTTTTGACATAAACTCAAATTCCTATTTCCGAAATAAACTTCACATTCAGTGCGTGATCCAATTTTCATTGCATATAAAGGAGTATTTGTAGGGAGGATACCTTGACGTGCTCTCCACATGAAAGTTGGCCTTATTTGGAACCACCGTTTGCCATGAAAACTCAAATTCATTTTCAGTTCATACAGTTTGAGACCATGAAAACTCAAACCCATTCATCATGAAATCCCAAAATTGAATTACATTTTTTTTTCTAGTAATGAGATGGTAATAAATAAATAAATAAATAATAAGAATAATACAAATAACAAAACTCATTTTGAGTTCACAACATTTTTACAACAAATCCTAAGTGGCAGGTTGTTACTGATTGTTATTATTGGGGCAAAAAGGTAATCTCAATGGTAGGTTCAAATTTGAACCAATAATAACTAACCACTTATAATTTGTTGTGAAAATATTTTCTCAATATTAATAGAATATTTTTGGATAGCTTATATGGACTTTTGAAAATGAAATGGAATGGAATAGAATGATCATAAAATTAGTTTGGGAGTTCATATGGGAATGGAATGTAATGATCCTAACCTTTCTTGAAATCCTATACAAACTTTTGGACACTAGTTTTTGCCAATTTGACCATTGTTTTTAGGGCTATCCAAGCAACCTGCCAAACCAACCCACATGAAGCACTCAACCGAAACCAATCCAACAACTTCGGTGGTTGAAGGTGGGTCTTATAGCCTTCCAAAACTGACACCAGCGAGTCGAATGGCAGATGTCCTCCAGAACTCGAGCCACCTAATGCAACTGTGACATAGCTTCAAATCCAAAGACATTTAAGGTGAAATCCAGTGGAAATCCACTCGTATCAATGACGAATTAAGTCAAATACAGTGAATATCCACCATATCCGATGAGATCTCCACCAAATCTAGCAAGATCTCATTGAATTTGGTGAGTTTTCCTTCGTTGCTCCCCCTCTCTTCATAGTTAATGGTTATCCCGAATTCGACTACCACCTAATGAAAATCTGATCCATTCGATCTGATCTCCTAATTGGTCGGCAATAGATCTTGTTCTTCTCCACTCGATCTAATTGGGTCAGGTGCAAGTTGAGCTCAAAACCCAACCCGGACATACTCATAGACAACCCTAATTGTTTTAATAGAGTTCTAGATGGTGACTAGTTGTGGATCATTGGCATTAATTAGAAAGTTTGGTGTGTCCTAAAAATCATGAATAGTTATGTCATGGGTTCTAGATCTCTTATAAATAATCTCAACACTATGGAGTGCAGTAACAACTATAAAATGAAGGACATACCTCGTCTTTTCCTTTTGTAGATAGCCAGAGCACAAAAAATGAGAAGAAGGACCAGGACTACTAGGGACGTAGCAGCAAGTGAAACAATCAGCCCCTTTATCTTCTTCTTCTCCTTCTTCTTACATGGAACTGGGTAACAAAGATCTGAATTTTCGCCAAGACTTGCGTATAGGCAAGCAAGTATTTTTTTTTTAGGAGAAGATACGTAATCTTTTAAAATTTAAATAATGCTGACAAACGGAATTTCCTTTAAAAATACAAATAAAATCAGATTTACAAAACAGATGAATAAATGAACATAGACCTTGGTCTTTTTGGCGTGTTTGAAAAGCAGTTGCAAAGGGAAAGAGGGAGAGGACCGTGTGAAAAACTTGAAATTACAAAAACTAAGAAGTAGAGGAAAATGAAATAATATATAGTTAGGATGAAAAACTAACCCCAAGACCAATAATCCATTTCTGGACTTCTGTATAAGAGCCTCTGGAACTGTACCTTTCAGCTGGTTACCACTTAAATTACTGCAAATATAAAGTAAAATAGAATATCTCAATTCTCTTTTCTTTTTTTTTCTTTTTTTACAAGATAGAATTCTACTCTAATATAATCTAAGTGTATGTATGTGTAAATTTCCTTCCTGGAGACTTGAATCCCGACCCTTACCCCCCACACCCCACAAGCACTTATACTTGTGAAATGACTATTACACCAAAGGTGTGCGATGGTTAGAATATCTCAATTCTTATATGTAAATTTGTTGGTTTGTGTTTTTTTTTTTTTTTTTTTTTTTTTTGAGAAAGTGTTGGTTTGTTTTTGATAAGCAATTTGTTGGTGTGTGTTCGAAACACTTTTTCTATGCTTTTATAAGTATAGTAATCCAGCCTGATTTTCCTACAGCCCATTCTTTTCTCTCCTCTCCAGCATTGCTTTAATGGGCTGGGGTCTTATATATGGGCTTTTTAGCCGTTTATTATAATGATTTAGGGCCTCGGGCTTTCAGCTCGTTACTTGCTTAGCCTGCTTCCCGAGGTTTAGCCACACAAAAATAATAAAACAAATAATAAAACAAAATAATAAAACCTTTTCTTTTTTATTTGTCTACACACGAGTGATCATCTCCATCACCTCCAAAAAGCTGATCAGAGTCGTACAACAAATTTCATTATACTTTTCCAATAACTAATAATATGATAAATTATAATTTATGTATAATAAAAGTAATATTTTTATTTAGTAATCAAAGAAATGATATTTCCATAATCACAGTATATGATCTCAACAAGAAAAAAAATAACATTTGGTATGTTGTAGCATTGTTGGAATATAAAATCGCTATCTTTGTCATTTTTTGGCAAGGAAAAGCGACTTAGAAAGTTTTTTTTTTTTTTTTTTTTTTTTTTTTTTTTTTTTTTTTTCTTTCTTTCTTTCTTGAGTCTCTTCTAATTTTGAAGTGCATCATTGCATCAATACAAGAGGCATGCTATATTTTAATCTTGTGATTGAACTGTCTAGAAATCCATTTGCATTGAGTTCATCGGTTTTGAAGGAGTGAATCGATCTTCAATGACAACAACCATACACGATTTTATAACTTTGTGTGATAATTCTAACCTTGCTCTTAAAGCTATTTATTTGTGATTTTCGTATTAATATTGTTTGTTGTTGTTGTTTGTTTGTTTGTTTGTTTTTTTTTTTTTTTTTTTTTTTTTTGGTAGAAGAATAATATTGAATGTTTTGTGACAAAAAATCATGCATCATTTAAAGCTCAATAACTTACAGGGTCTTCAAATTTGGTAGTTGAGCTAAAAATTCTGGTACGCTCCCATCCAAGCTATTGTATGATAAATCCCTGAAATAAAAAATTAAAAAAAAAAAAAAAAAAGTTCACATTTACAATAAAGTTAATGTAGGGACTCGATTCGTGACAACCCCAAGATGACATTGGGCTCGTACGTAAAGAGGATCCAAACAATATCATTTGTAGAGCGTGGGTTTGAAAGGCTAGGCCTTGGTCACCGGATGGTAATTTGGGTTGGCTCCGGTTAGTGAATCTCGTCCATGGAGTCTAGGGAGCTTTGTGCTCTTGTTATTCTCCTTATTTTTAGGACACCATGGTTGGGAGGACTGTTTGGCCCCCCCCCCCCCCTCTCTCACACTGCCTCTCTTAACCTTTTATACGGGCATTTACCCTCTCACCAGCGTCCACGTGTAAGATCAATTTCCTAGGGCTTAAGACTTGTCCTGTCAGCCCATACCTAGAGTAGTTGGAGGGTGGTTGCAAAAGCTGAAGAGTATAGTCCTGTCAGGTGCAGAATGCTTTATTGCAGTACTGGCAGCCTTTTACTTGGGCTATTTCCGCACTGTGCTCACTCTTCCTTTTAGGGGCATTATGGGATGCCGAGCACAAGTTCGTCCTCGGCCATTTCCTTAGGCCGTCCTTGACTCCCGTGGTGCGTCCTCGGCCTTATCTCTCCTCGGCACAGGCCTTAGGCCTTAACATGAGATGGGCCGGGGTCATAAATTCTCTGACCCCACAGTTAACATTTACAATAGTTTTGGGTAAAGATAGCTCTTTGGCATGAAGATAAACTATTTCATTTACAATAAAGTTAACATTTAAGAATCTCACATTTAATTAAACGACTTGCATAAAAGCTTAGGATAAAACTTAGGTAGAATTTTTAGTGTAATACATTAAGTTTTTTAATTAACTTTAAATATATCCTTCTCCCAAAAAAAAAATTTTAAATTAAATATATTATTACATTGATCAATAAAGGAGAAATAATATTTTTTTAAGAAAAATTAAAATCAACGGAACTATATATTTATATTTAATAATAAAAAATTAATATATTACACCTAAGAAATTATACCTAAATTTAATTTGCAAGCTTGGTTCTTGGACTTGAATATAACATTTAACACTTTTTAGGCAGTTTAAGACATCGCTTGAACACTTATACATGTTAAAAGTGAATTGATTTCGGCCAACTGAGCGTGCCAGCGAGCGAGAAAAAAAAAAAAAGAATTCATCTCAGTCCAACTTTGTTGATCAAAGACTAGTTTTTCCAACTTTTCCTTGACGTGGAATTTAATAATCTCACGTGCACTGGCAGCAGAACTCAATGCTAAAATAAAATCCCATTTTTACTTATTACTTACAAGTACTGCAGTGCTGTGAGGTTGGAGAATGAAGTCACTATCTTCCCTGTCAAGTTGCTTGAACTCAAATTCCTGCTTGTAATTTATCAAAGAAGAAAGAGCTGGTGTCGTTACCATAAAGAGAATTTATAAATTCACACACACAAAAGGGATTGTGAATATTCCATCAAAATGAAACAAGTGCAGTGAAATTGCAAAAAGCACCAGAGAAATTCATTTTTGCTTGCATATGAGAAAAAAAAAAAAAAAAAAAAAAAAAAAAAAAGGGGAGCGTAATTTATCTTAAGCTTGTTCCCAGTAAAATTTCTGCAAAGACAACTTCAAGCAAATTGTGTATCCTACCCAAAAAGTTGTATCGCATTTAAATATCTAACTTATAAGAATTTCAAATTCAAGAATTAGAATTTGTAATGTATATGCACATATAAAAACATTTGGGTATGTGTTGCGGCCGTTAAGTTTTTGAGAGAGGATCATATGAGCAAAAACCGAGAGAAAAGCTAGAGGGAAATCAAAGATGAAGAAAGACATATATCTGTATTCTTGCATTACTGAACTGAAGAGATTACACGTATTTTACTTTGAGTTATGTAAAATTTAAGCGAAACTACCTCAACTACTTACAAGACAGATTACTAACAATAAAACAAACTCTCTTACTACTAACAGACTTTTGATTCAACAACACGGCACCGTTTGAGCAACATTTACATATCTATTACTAGCTTTAACGAAACGAAGTGTTTTGGTCTTTAGAGTTAATGAAACAATGCGTTTGATTAACTTTGGTCTTCAGACTTAATGAAGCGGTGCATTTAGCCTTGTCATCTTCAACAGTTCTATCCCTTCAATTGATAGTTAAGTTCCAAGTGGAATAGACAGGATTGAGTTAGTTAGTTAGTTACACATGTTGGGATTAGGATAGAACTAGTTAGAGCTCATGGCACATGTAACACCATATATAATCACTTGGGTTAATGGGTTATATAGAGCACATGCTTAGTTAGGTAGCCAGTAGGATTGAGCCATGTGTGGCCAATAGGAGTTTGAGTTCTATAAATAGTGCATGTAACCATCAATTGAGATATCTTAAAGAATAAACCAATTATTTGGTTATTGCATTTCTTCTCTCTCTTAATATCACAAATTAAGTATAATTTGTAGAGTTTGGATTATTGTAGTGAAGAGAGAAAAAGAAAGAGGCAAATGTGTGTGAAAGAATAAAGAAAACAATGAGATTTTCTTTAACTATGAGACATACACAAGGGGAGAAAAAATTGGGGTTTTCTCCAAAACAAGGTTTTTTTGGATACTACAACCACAAAGAGTTGTATCTAGAGTGAGTGGAGATCTTAAGTGAGTTTGTATTATTTTTTAGATAGAAATATTATTGCATTTGGTGTGAATCTCAAGTTACTCATAAACCTAAAAGAATATTGTAATTGATTTTATAAAATATTGGATTTTTTGGGAGTGTGTTGAAATGGTTTTTCCCTTCAAGGAGAAATAGGTTTTCTACATAAATTATTTGTGCTTATATATGTGATTGATATCTTAGCTTGGTAATTTTAGTAATAATCTTTTTTTTGGAGATTGATTAAAGTTGTTAATTGATTTTCTTAATTCACATAAGACTAGATTGAGACACAACACAATGCTCAGCAGTAAGTATGCCTCGAGAAGTTCTGTATTTGAAAATTTCCTTATAAGTTATAACATAGTTATTCTGATCCAATTTACAGAGATTAGATATTTGAGAGTAACGGCATAGGTGTTCACTGTGAAGCTGGCTGGTGATAATTGATTTGAATTAATGGTAGAGTTAGTAGATAAAGAACCCATGGTTGGATATTAAGGTAGCTTTGATACCATGTTAAATTGTTGATAGAGATGACTAATGACCGAAAATCTAGAGAAAAGCAATACAGAAAACAAAGATGAAGAAACGTTATCCGTTTCTTTGCATTGCTGAACTGAAGTTTATACTTGTATTATTGTATATACTGTGAGCTATATGTCCAATCTAAACAAAACTACCTCAACTAATTAAATAACAAATTACTACCACTTCTAACAACCTAAGTATAAAAATCACATGTGACTAATACAATCTGCAAAACTCAAGATACATGTACATGATACTTCTTCAACTCATGATACGAGAGCATGATTTCCTCTTCAAACGTAAAAGAGATGGCTGCGATACCAACCACCCTTAACCAACCGTCAGAATTAACAGTTCTTTTGAAATGTGATACTATCAGTTTTTGTGATGGTCCAACTTTTGTAATGGATTTATATTCGAGAAACTTTTTTGGTTTAGAAAATAAATATATTAATTGAACTTAATTTCATTGGTTTAACATGTTTTGGAAGAGCCAAAGGCTATGTAGTTGAATTGGCATCTCTTCATGTACAAAATACTTAGAGATTTAAGGGGGAAAGAATTTGAGCTACAGAATTAGTAGTATATTATAATTATCTCTTAAAAAAAAAAAAAAAAGCTTTGGAAGTGAACTTACAGTGTAATGATCCTTGGAGTATTATCTGAACTGCAAGTTAAACCATTCCATGAATATTTATGTGGAACACATGGGTCTCCTTGCCAATCGTCTCTAGAGACCCTGAACGTTCGTTTGATGTCCATGATTGCAGTAACTGTTGTTTACGAGAAATATTATTTGAGAATATAATCATTCAAAATAAAAGAGTGAAAGGAGAGATTGTGGTTATTTGTTATACAATATGATATCAACAAAGGGGAAAAAAACAATTAAATGTCAACATCCTTCCTTCTGAGATAAATAGCACAACTATATGATTATCGATTGGCAAGGAGTTTTTATTTTTGATTTTTTGTGAATAAAGATAGATGTATAGATAGAAACAAGAGAATGGTTGCAACCCATTTCAATCTTTAGGGGAAATAACTCTTGGAAGAAGAAAGAGATGGAAATGGGTCCATCCCAATTATAGAAAACAGCCCAGCGAGCCAAATTGTGAGAAAAGAAATTTATGTCCCTAAAAAAATAAAGAAAAAAAGAATTCCCCAACAAATAATAGAACAAAGAGCAGCCTTGATTTCCAAGAGAGACGGAGCAAGGAATCAGGGAGGGGTTGAGTGAACATACTGCAGAGCTTCAATAAACCCGTTGGAATATCCCTTGATCGAAAAGAACATAGGAATTATTGTGAAAAACTGCTAGCTTGATGGCTTGAAGAGCAGCTTGGGATTCTCCAAGGGTCGGATCCGAGGGAGTGAAGAGATTTGAATGAGCAAAAATAACATCACATAACTCGTTTGATTTTAATCTAACTAGTTTGGGTAGGAGTCCATTTCAAGGTTGGCCTTGCAATCTGAGAGGATCGGACTAAAGCATGTTCAGAAAATGATCTATATATTGATTACTTCTGCATCTTTTCTGGGGTCAGGTATGTAATGTGCAAAGATCGTTTAATTTCTAATTCTCCAAATGTTATCGAAGAGGAATGAAGAACACAATGTGATCTTGTAGCCAACTTCTTACAAAACTTGTAAATACTTCTGAGGAAAAATTGCATATTTCACAATATAAGATAAATGCCCAAGGGAAGCATCTAATTATCGTTACTACAACATATACACATCTTATGTAATTCAACTTATGCATAGATCTAATATGCATCTAATTATTGTTAATTTTTAAATTTACCTTCATGGAGTCATGTTTTGGTTCCTAGACCTATAATCAGGCGGCAACTCTATCACCTTTTTTTAAGAAGCTCCATATACTCTCAAGCTCCCACTGGCTTTAAGTCTAAAACCGCTTTTAGGGAGATTCCGCACACTCCACCTTTACGAGAAGGAACTGATATGCCGATATGTCATCTAGAGGGGGTTACAAAACACAGAACTTACAGCCTATAATAATACGGTTAGTAGAAGCACTAGTAAATCTTCATTAGCCATCATCTACTGCATGCCCCCAAAACACGCTTTGGACTTGGTACCTTTACCCGAGCTTCCCGGAGTGAGTCAAGCTGTAGAAAATATAGTTGACCGTATTCAAACTATGCACAAAAGGAGGTGAGGCAAAAACTTAAAGTTTCTAATGCCAAGTACAAGGAAGTTGCAGATAAGAAGAGACGTGAGAAGATCTTCAATGTCAAAAATTAATGTTGGTCTACCTTCGAAAGGAGAAATTTCCTATTGGTACCTAAAACAAATTAAAGGAAAAGAAGTATGGGCCATTTCAAATTACTAAGAAGATCAACAACAATGCTTATGTGGTTGGCATTCCATTAAACATGAATATTTCTTCTTCCTCAATGTTGCTAACCTATATGAGTACTATTGTCGTGATGAGCCAAACAATGAAAACTCAAGGTTGAGTTCTTTCCAAGTGGGGGAGGGGGGATTGATATAAAACAAACAACAATAGCCTTCATGGAAAGGCGCAAGTGATTTTGCTATTTTTAATAATATTTGTTCCTTTAATAACTTTTACGAATAAGGTCCCGCTTGTTTTAGAACAACCTTTAAGGTCCGTAAAGTATGAACTTCATTTAATTCAATTTTGTCATTTTTGGTAAAATTCAGTATTTTGCCACTTAATCTCGTGATTAGTGCGAATTAGGCATGATGAGTCGAAAATAACACGGGATCGTCATTCCATGTCTATGACGATCCAAACAAGCGTTACACATTTATTGCATGTGTTGATGATAAAAAATAATGGACAAAGCAATGGTAATGAGTGCATTGTGTACTTCAGAACTCCCATTCATGACACACTAGTCGTTGCCCATAAATGCCAGAATTCATTATCCATAAAGACAGGAAAACAACTATAAAAGAAGGGGACAACATAATCCAAAGGTACACACAAATACTCACTCAAAAATTGCTCCAAGTCATGTTTCTCTCCACATCATTCCCTTGGTTTCTAACTTAAGCAACGAAGTGTTTTTGGCAAACATCACACCGCATTACACTTCTTTCTCAAGTTTTCTTACAGGCTTGGACCAGAGACACGACCCACTGCTTGATCGTCTATCCAATGAGACGAGGTCCTCAACTTGGTGATTTTTCGCATTTTGCATCATCAAGGCTTTTCTAGGGGCTTTCCTAGTTGCCCTTGGTTTTCCAAGCCGCCTTAGGTTTTCTAGCCACCCTAAGTTATCTTTTTACTATTTAAATGTATTGTAGCATGCAAAGTCAATTCAGTTTATTACTTAGTCTATTTTTTCTTTGGTGGATTCTAGATCTGTCACCTTGTGGATTTACGGTTTACTACCAAAAACTAACATTTTAGTTTCTACTTTGTTAAAGATAACATCATGTATGTTTTCTTCAAGCTTCCGCGATATCAAGGTGCCTGAAGCATAGGCCTCCTTGATTCTTTGGACGACACAAAATCTATGTTCTTTTAGGAAATTCATGCACACCCTTAGATATAAGGTATTCTTAGTTTATTATACTGTACAACCATAGGTTTATTTGGTCTATAGGTTAATTAGTTGCTCTTAATTTGGAGAAAGGGCTTTTGATCTTTACCTCCAGAGATGCGATTTTTACTTCTACTAGTTTTGAACTAGTTCACTCAACTTCAGAAACACAACATTTACACATGTTCTCTCTCTTCTCTCTGTTTACAAATTTTTTATTTATTTTTTTTGTTTCCTTTTAGATTTTGAGTCAAAAATGTTTTTTTATCCTCGTTTCTTTGAATTGCATGATTTTTTTAAAATCCTTGGTCAATTTAAGTAGTTGTGTATATATATATATATATATATATTTACAGTTAGGTTGTTTTACAATGCTTCTCTTAGGCAATGGTATGTGAATCATTTTTGTTTATATATATTATGTAGATAGTTGGGTTCAAACTACGCCTTTTGTAACTTCAAGAAATGTTATGCATCTAATTATTGTTACCACGTCATATACACATCTTATGTAATTCAACTTATGCATAGATCTAATATGCATCTAATTATCGTTAATTTTTTAAATGCATCCAAGTGAAGTTAGAGGAGCTTGAGCCTTGTGTTCCTCGCAGTGAGAATATTGTAGAGAGAAGTAACTTCCCTCCAAAGAAGGCTCAATCGATCGGTTTGGTAGCATGCATATCCACGATAGAGGTTCTAGCAGCTAAGACGTTCGCAACATAGGTTGATATCAGGATTTTCAACTCCATCGTAGAGTTGGACCCAACAATTAAAACGAAACCAAATATGGACCCATCAACTAAGAGAAACCTAGATTTGGACCCAATTCTAAACAATTGTCCACAACACCAACCCACTTCCATGGCCGAACACAGCCCACAATCACTAGGCCATGGTACAAGTCACCATTGCAGTGGTTCTTCTCTCTGCTCTCTTGGATTCTCTGCCTCTCATCTCTTGGTTTCCACGAAGGGTAAACACCACGCGCAAAGAGGCCACAGATGGCAGAAATTGATGCCACCAAAGTTGGTAGCCGCCTTCTTTTTATTTTTCAATTCTTATTTCGGGTTCTATATGGGTTTAGGGATTGGGTTTCTTTTGGTTGTTAGGGTTTGGGAAATGAGGTTTTGGGGTTAATCGTAGATATCCATGGGTTTGGTATTTAGAGTTTTCAAGGGTTGGATTTTGTGTGAGGTTGGATTTTGTGTACATTTGATTTTTATGTTTTTGTGTTTGGTTGCTAAGAAGCGTAAGAAATTGCAAGAAAAGTTGTGAATGTTTCTACCCGGAAAAAAAAAAAAAAAAAAAAAAAAAAAAAAAAAAAAAATTGTTTTTTTTTTTTCCATTTTAAATGCTGATGCAACAAATTTTTAATGATTATTATTCTATTAGCCCGTAAGCTTAAGTATGTTAGTTGTGCGTGCTATGTGCTATATAGATATTTTTTGTTAGTAAGTTATCAAAAATGACCAAATTGACTGTAAGTTAAAATAATAAGAATTAAATTGACTATTATTAAAATATAGAAACCAAATAGACAGCGACCCAAAATATAAAGATCAAAATAGTATTTTCTTCTAAATTCTAAGCAATAAAAGTTTTTCTTTTTTTTTAATTCACCGGCTACAATCTTATCGCTATCAGTAGAAGATTTAACAACAAACACGAAATCATTTGTCCGCTCATGTTATGTAGCCCTCAATGCCTCAATTGTTGTTCTGTCTAGCTCAAAACAATATTATATAACAGCAGTATTTGGTTGAGAAAAATAAATAAATAGATAAAAGAACATACCGTCTCCGTGGTCAGTTGGTTTAAATGGGAGAGAAGCTACTCTGTAAAGCTCAAACGCGTTTAGGATAGGAGGAAGGTCGGACTCCATTGTTGCATCAATAGAAAAATGAAACGGCGATTCGAATGTTCGATTTGGACATATGGACAAAGGCGTTAAGTATTCAAGAGTTATCGGTTTAGAGGTATAGTCCCCCCGATTCACAGAAATAATGAATTCTCTTTTCTTGCCTTGCGTAAGTTCAGCAATTTCAGCGAAGTGAAAGCAAACATACCTTCTACTATTAGAGATTCCAGAAAAGGGATAACTCAAGGTATTATTGTAAGCTCCACTGGCTTGGACTGCGGTTCTTAACCCCTGTACTGGTAGTTTATAACCATCATTGCTGTCGTGCACGTCAATAACTGAGGAGTTATTGATTCGCACCGAGCTATAATTAAGTGTACCATAACTATACCAGAGGCGATCATAAACATCTTCCTTGTACCTTGGACAGAAAAATCTCAGTCACATTACAATTTCCCGGACATAAGTATATGATTAGAAAAAAGATCTTGTTAACATGTGTGTGTTTTTTTTTTTTTTTTTTTTTTTTTTTACAAATCTAGTCTAATCTAAATGTATATGTGTGTAAAGCTCTCTTCTGGAGAATTGAATCCTGACCCTTGCCCCCCACATCTCACAAACACTCATACTTGTGAAGTGACATCGCACAATCGGTGTGCAATGATTTGTAAACATGTGCTCTTAGAACAATTCTTAATAAATCATTTTAAGAAAATTTTGACATCACTTTCAAGAAAAATTTAAGAAGCTGTCAAAAAAATTAATTATTTTTTTTTCTCATAAAAAGTTTCTAAATATATTTTTTAAACCTATGCCCTTAAAGCATTCATTAACTTTTTCTTTTAATAAAAAAACAGAAAATAAAAAGCTATATAGCTTATTCAAATTAAACCTATAAAGCATTGGTATAGCAAGTTAATTAAAATTTTTCATATTTTAGGATAAGAGCCTATTTTTCCTGTTTTAATTAATGATTTTTTTTTTCTTTTCAGTTTTCACCTATATTGATCAAATTCCTTATTTCAAATCTTATTTTATTTAAATATTATTTATTCATTAATTTTTTTTTTATTCCTTTCACTCTTTAAAACACTAACTTTATAGTTATCAAAATACACAAATAATAAACATATATTTAGGGAATAAATAATACTTCCTAAATAAGGTTCGATTAATAGGTGCCCTAATGGATTATTTTAGGAAAGTTTTAATATCACTTTTGTGGAAAATATAAAAAATTGTCAAAAAAAATTATGTTATATTTAGTAACAGTTTTTGATTTCCATTTTCAAAAACTTGTTTATAGAAATATAAAGAAAAACAATTTTCTTGTATTTTTTAAACTAAAAACATGTTTGGTTAGTTGAAATTAAAAAAAGAAAAAAGTTTTTTGAACGCTATTGTGTTGTTACTAGGATTTGAACGCTAATGTTAACTCATTATATGAGACAGATTCATTAAATCAAATATGTGTTTTCATTGACTTTTGAAAATTAGAGACTGAAAACAGCATTTTGCATGTTTTTAGTTTCCTTCAGAAATTGAGTTTTGAAAATAGATTTTGTTTTCTGTTCATTTTTGAGTTGCTAATCAAGTTTTTTAGTCTCAAAAATAAAAAATTATTTTTGAAAACGGAAAATAAGAAGAAAAAATAATTACCAAACATATCCTTAGTAACTTTTTTTCTTTTCCCATACAAATTTTTCAAAAATATTTTCTAAATTAATGCCCTTAGGCATCTGTTAAATTTTTTTCTCCTAAATATAGGGAGTAACTGTAGCTAAAACCCATCTTTGAAGAAAAATAGTAAAGTTGATGCGAGTAGGTTTTGGGTGTTTTTTTAAATCTTGTTTTGATTATACATTTAAATAGTTACTTTTGGTAATCTGTTACTAATGCTCACGAAACAAAATTATAGCTAAAAGTAAAATATGTAGCTGATTTACCTGACAAATTCTCCATCACTTAAGGTACCCATGTCATATCGCCATGAATTATATTGTGCTCCGGAGTCAATCGGATACATGGACTTGCTTAATGGACGTATTTCCAAGGCGGAAATGAAGGGTATTCCAGACCCCGTGTTTATCAGACAGACCAATATGGTGTCAGAAGAGGGAACATGGATGAAATCTGGGTATGCTAGGTTAGATGAACCATTTAATACCACTGACAACCAATAATTTACCCCAACATATACGTCGAATTTCGGAATTTGATTCTTGCTGTCGTAATTTCCATATTGAAAGAAAGCCCTGATGAGATAATTGCTGTTTTTGCCTTGTTTAGGTTTCAAGGTGTAACAATTCTTTGTTCCTTGCGGAAAGCTTCTCAGAGTATTCGTTTGCCGTGCATAAACAAGTTGTGAATTGTAGTACTCAGCGGATATATCGTTATTTGTCCCAGTATCTATAAAACTTGTATCTGACTTGTAAAATATACCAGTGCTTTCATCCACATAATCGCTATCTGCCCCGCAATCAATGCTTATGAATCCTGCATATTTTATGCCAAAAAGGAGAAATATATCAAGAAGAATTTGAGTTTGAAATTCAAAATAATAACAATAATAATAAAAAATATAAAGTGGGCCAGATTAAGCACCCACCCTTTGGTCACTTCCGAATTTTTTGAAAATTTGCTTTCCTTTTTCTTAATTTAAAATTTTATCATAGTTTTAAAATTATTGATTCAATTAACAAGTGTCTCAAATGAATCATTTTAAAAAGGTTTTTATATTACTTTTATGAAAAATATAAAAAGTTGCACAAAAGCCCTGATGATATCATTTCTAATCCAATGCACTCGTCCCAAGTATTAGGAATTTTGTTTAAGTTTAAATGAAATTCATTTTCAAACTAGGGACTACAGTTAAGAGCATCCATTGATGTGGATGCAAAATCTTGTATAATAGAAAAAGACATCATTTTTACACATTTTATCTCAAAAATGCGCCACATCAGTATTTCTAAAAACGTGTAAAGATGTGTATATTTATGTGCATTTCTTCCATTAAAACCATACATGCATTTGTGAGTGTTATTATTTGGCTGTTCAAGTTCCCATGACCCTCCATTAAAAAAGAAAGAAAAAGTTAGTACCCCGCGATGTATGGTTTAAGAGTTCCTTTTTCCTTGTGAAGCTCCTCAAATTACTTATCTGCCGCATAATAAGAATTTTGGGAGTAGTAGTAAGGATTAAAAGTTCCTTATAAATTCAAAATACAAAGATTCCAAGGCCAAAGGAGAGTCCTCAATCTAGACTACATCATGAGAAACATGCCTAGCATATCTAGCTAAAGAATATGCTACAGGATTACTCTCTCTATAAATGTCTGACTGGAAGCATATATTAGTTTCTTTGTCCAAATAATCTTGTGTTGCCTTAATCTATGCCTATAAATTCAAGAAATTTTATGCAGAGAGAGAGAGAGAGAGAGAGAGTTAGATATACAGTCAATGTGGAAAAACCTAGTAGAATTCAGTTTAACTTGAGGCCCCGGGGGCTAGTAAACAAATACTTTTCGAGCTTTTTGGAAACAACTTGTCTTCCTTTTAGATAACTTATTAGTTAAAAAAAAAAAAAAAAATTTAAATCTAGAAATTATGTGGTAGTTTAACTGAAATCTAGTTTTTTTTTTTTTTTTTTTTTTTTTTGAGCAATAGGTTTTAAGTAATTGATTTTTTTTATAGCTTTTTATATATGAGTTTATTATTATTATTATTATTGAAAGAATATACTATATTAAATTTTTGTATGGTGAATTAATTTTATATTCATGTGCAAAAATTGTCATTTTTTTAATAATTTCAATGTAAAAATAGGAATTTGTTATATTTTATTTTGCAAACAAACGAAATGATTGAAAAAATTTTGGAGCATATATTTTCAACAAAGCAACCAAATATTGTAAACAAAATATTTTTCTTAAAAAGGTTTTTATCCATCGGAAATGTTGTATATTGAAACGAACATAGCCTTAGTATTGCTTGGTTATTTGCATTACCCGCACCTGACATGCACCTTTGGTTGTTATATAAACTAGTGTATAAGTCATCAATTAAAAAAAATTACAATTACACACATATATTGTAGGGCCAGAGAATTTGTGGTCCCGACCCACTTTCCATTAGGACCCAAGGCCCGTGCCGAGGAGAGTAGTTGCCGAAAACAAGCAGCAAAAGTCCAAATAGCCAAGAAGTGCAGCCAAGGATGACCTTGCCCTTGGCATCCCGAGGCCTAAAAGGGAAGAACAATACATCATCAAAGGCAGCCTCCAAAGCGCTCCCAGAAGAAAAGGCGAGTAGAATGGGACTCGCACATGGGTACAATGTGGGAGTAGTTCAAGGAAAATATGTCACCTCTGCATTGAATGCGCCAACAAACGTCCTAACCACATTGATGGGAAAAGACCCCTTAATAGTGTGGTTTCGGTTATTGTAACTAACAGAATGTGAGGGGAGGAGGCTGATGAGATAGGCACTCGAGTAGTTACTTGCCTGATCGACAGATGGAAGGTCAGGATCAACTGAGAAGTACTATATAATGTAAGGGTTCATGCGCCAAAAAAGAGGCTGAAACAATTGTACCCAAAAAGTGAAAGGAATAATAAGAACATTAAGCTCAATGGACAAGGTCCATAGACAAACTTAGTTCACCTCTGTACGTCCACCATGAACGCCATGACTAACCACTGTCCGGTGACCAAAGCCTAACCTTTCAGCCCACTCTCTACAAATTTATTATTTGGGCTTTTAACGTTCGAACCCAATAAACCAATTTGGGATCGTTACAAATTGAGTCCTTACAATTGGTGCCGTCTGTGGGAAGGCTTGTGCGTTGGCACAGGTGGTGGTAGGATCAAGCCCCTGTCAAATAATGGTCTGCGAAAACCCCTCCATCATTTCCAACAGCCTGCCGTTGTTGCCCTAATATAAAGTTCCACTAGGGGCTATGCTTCGAAGCGTCAGTGGCACGGGAAGTTCTAGGGGCTTCCAACATCAAGTCAGTGCCCTACATCTTCGTCAAGGGGCTAATGCCCGAGGAACCACCAAAAAGAAAGTTTTGGACAGAACCAAGGTCTTGTATGGTCCTTGAACTCAAACCTATGGGGAAACCAACTACTTTGAGAAAAGTTATAAGTTTTGGAAAGAACCTAGGTCTTGCATGGTCCTCAGACTCAAACCTATGGGGAAACCAACTACTTAAAGAAAAACTATAAGTTTTGGACAGAACCAATGTCTTGCATGGTCCTCGGACTCAAAGTTATGAGGAAACCAACTACTTTAACAGAAAATCTAAGTTTTGGACAAAACCAAGGTCTTACATGGTCCTCGGACTCAAACTTATGGGGAAACCAACTACTTTGAGAAAAACTATAAGTTTTGGACAAAACCAAGGTCTTGTATGGTCCTCGAACTCAAACCTATGGGGAAACCAACTACTTTGAGAAAAACTATAAGTTTTGGACAGAACCAAGGTCTTGTATGGTCTTCGGACTCAAACCTATGGGGAAACCAACTACTTTAAGAAATTATAAGTTTTAGATAGAACCAAGGTCTTGTATGGTCTTCAGACTCAAACCTATGGGGAAACCAACTAGTTTGAGAAAAACTATAAGTTTTGGACAAAATCAAGGTCTTGTATGGTCCTTGGACTCAAACCTATGGGGAAATCAACTACTTTAAGAAACTATAAATTTTGGACAGAATCAAGATCTTGTATGGTCCTCGGACTCAAACCTATGGAGAAACCAACTACTTTGAAAAAAACTATAAGTTTTGGACAGAACCAAGGTCTTGCATGGTCCTCGGATTCAAACCTATGGGGAAACCAACTACTTAAAGAAAAACTATTAGTGTTGGACAGAACCAAGGTCTTGTATGATCCTCGGACTCAAACCTATGGGGAAACCAACTACTTTGAGAAAATCTAAGTTTTGGACAAAACCAAGGTCTTGCATGGTCCTCGGACTCAAACCTATGGGGAAACCAACTACTTAAAGAAAAACTATAAGTTTTCGACAGAACCAAGGTCTTGCATGGTCCTCAAACTCAAACCTATGGGGAAACCAACTACTTTAACAGAAAATCTAAGTTTTGGGCAGAACCAAGGTCTTGCATGGTCTTCGGACTCAAACCTATGGAGAAACCAACTACTTAAAGAAAAACTATAAGTTTTGGACAAAACCATGGTCTTGTATGGTCTTCGGACTCAAACCTATGGGGAAACCAACTACTTTAACAAAAAAACTTCATGGTCCTCGGACTCAAACCTATGGCGAAACTAGATACTCCAAGAAAATCTAAGTGTCAGGCCTGGCCTAACAACACACACGGCACCTCGAATAACACCTTTGGTTCCCCAAAAGTATGTTCAGATACATGTTCAACACCCCGTGGGCGTGGGTAAGTTAGAATTCCGAGACGTGATCCCAAATGTGTCATATGCACAACCATTCATACATGTTAAGATAACTAGTTCAAAAACCATGAGATTCGCAACAATAGTAAATATCGGTAAGGGCAACGAACATGTAATTTAAAGGAAAAATGAAGAAAAGAATTTCATACATGTGGTCAAAGAGTTTAATTACAAGCAAACTCTAAGGTCCTCAAAACAAAAGGGAAACTAATTAATAGTTAAACTAGAAACAAATACAAAAGTTGGTCAGGGCTTCTACTCCTTCAATTTCATTTTGGCCACATCCTAGGAAGGCCGAGTAGGATTAGCCTCGGGGCCCTGGGAGACATCCCCTTCCTAGGAAGGCTGAGCAGGATTAGCCTCAGTGCCCTTGGGGACATCAGCAAGGGGAATGGCCTGAAGGGGCTGAACAAAGATGGCTAGCTCATCGGCACCAGAGATCTGAGCACTGACTGTAGACTTGGCAGCCTCTTGAGGCATCTCAAGATTCAGACCTCTAGGTGCTTCTGTCGCCTCATGAGGCTTTCCTCCCTCAATCGACTCGCCAGGAATGACAATGATCTGAGCAGCTTCTGACTGAGCAGCCTCAGCCTCCTGTGGAATGCTTAAAGTCTCGGAGTTGGCGGAGGCGGTCTCACAGATGGCTGAAGGATAAAATACGCTCTCCGCCTTCCACAAGTCGAACGAAGCCTCCACCCCAGCTCGTTTGAGGGCCTCGTCCCAAACCTGGGAGCAGTATAGCCTGCATACACCAGAGATTTGAGCTTTAAGGAGGGCTTGGGTTTCAGCCACCCCCGCATCATAAGCCTCCTCCTCGGCCTTGTCCTTGATAGTTTCGGCCTCAATTTTGGCAAACTCAACCTTTGTCTTGGCCCTTACGGTTTCGTCCCTAGCAAATTCCGCCACGTCCTTAGCATTGTCTGCCTCAATCAGTTTCTTCTTTAAATCACTGATCTGCTCCTCGGCAATCTCCAATTGCTCCTCGGCACCAAGTAGGCACCTCGTCTGTTCCTCGGCCTGTTTTTGGGCACCAGTCAAACCTGCCTCAGCATTATCCCTGGCTCTGGTTGCCTCCTTTAAGCCCTCCCTGGCCTTCGCGAGGTCAGACTCGGAATTTTTGAGAGTTCGCGCAGCATCTATACGTTTATTGCGCTCAAACTCTGCGGTCTTACTCTGCCCCTTAACTTCTTCCTTCATCCTATAAATAGCCTAGATAGCCTGCTAATTGAGACAAACACATTATGAACGAGAATCTAGGAGCAAGAATCAACAGAGTTATAGGTTTTAGGAGCCTTACCATACCCAGGTACCTCTTCACGCTGAGGGCAACCTCCTGCATCCTCATATTCTTCAACTCTCCCATATCAATAGGAAGCAGTAGGGCCCTCTCTAGCGCGTCGGCCACATAACTGCCTTCGCCTTCTCCAAGGTTCCTCATGGATGCGTCTTCCAGCAATGGCTCCCCGTGGAGCATTGGGGCGGGAAGCCAAGCACTCGGCGCGGATTGGGCATCAATCCCTTTCCCCTGGCCTTAATGCCCGATCTTTAACTGTTTTTGAGCTCGTGGGGCTTCGTCCCCCTCCCGAGAGGATTGGGATTTCCTCCCATCCATTGGTTCCTTACCCTTGGGACTCCTCTTTCTCTTTGGGTCGGTGGGCTCAGGCCGAGGAGGCAGTGCTAATTGAGGGGGAGCAGGAAGTTTGGGGCGGGGAGATTGTGGCTGCGACTTGGAAGAGGAAGACCTAGTCTGGACAGGCTGGGGCTGGGGTGGGGGAGTTGGAACACTGGATTGTGGCTTTCCCTATGCACCCTTTCCTGGCTGACCCTCAATGAGGTCGAATAAGCTGGTCGGGGGGCTTTCTCTTAAGACTCATCTTGGCTCGAGAGGATGTTCCCACTGACAACAGTTCCGCTTTGAATAAGTCAGGGTCACCCAGATCACTAGAAGGATCCGCGGATGGGTCAGCTTGGTCAAATGCCCCAAATCCCTCCTCGAACAGACCCAAAGGGGCATGTACATGGTTAGTAACCGAACTACACAAAATTAAAATGGCGCAAAAGATTGGCCCCCTCCTACTCTCTACACCCCACCTGGTTCTCCCTCCACAATTGGACAAAGAAGGTTATCATGCCACTCCCCAGATACAATAAGAAAGTCCTTGTTCAACCCTTTGTTGGACTCAGGAAAGTACTGGATTAGCCGAACCCTATCGTCTCTCGTCTTTATGTAGTAGGATTTGCCCCTCAAATTTTGGAGATTGTAGCACCAATTTACGTCATGATGGGTTAGTCTTAACCCCATTTTTTCGTTTAAGACATCCACACAACTCAGAATCTTAAACATATTAGCAGCGCACTGGGGATTCTCATACCCCCCCCCCCCCCCTCTATGAAGGCAAGAAGGGGAATTACCACCTCACCCGTCCTTTTCTTAAGATGCCACTCTCCCTCTTTGCAGTACCTCAAACTTACATTGGGGGGTATCCTATAGTCGGCGATGAATTTTTCCATCGCCTCTTCGGTCTCAACCAACTTTTTCAATTTAACCATCTCTAGGAACTACTAAACAGACTCAGAGGATGACGAAAGACGGAGAGGAACAAGAGAAAAATGAACCCAGAAGAGAAAAAGCACGAGTTAATGAGAGCAGAAAACTTACAGAAAGGAGGAAAGGTTCCTCGAACAAGCTTTTTATGCTGGAGATAGACTTGAATTTGGATGAAAGTTTGACTGAACCCAGGATATGTGCGCTAGAACTCTTAAGTGCGAAAGTGAAGAGACAAATCAGTTCTAGAAATTATTTATACCTTCCATCGAAAGTAACTGCACGAATTTTCCCGTCCATAAAGGTAAGGAAATCTCTAACGTTAGATTACCATCGCGCTGTTGAACGTGAAAAGCACAGAGCCGCCCGCGTTTAATGAAAACACGTTTCACCTTCCAAGGCTCCAAGAACGTGTCTCGGGCAGACTAAGAGTCTCTGGATCTGATAGATGACAAGGATTGACAAGCTTTGATAGAGGCCTGATGTCATCAAAACCCTCATCTTCGTCTGAGGATCCGGACAGCAGGATTTTGAGGGGCTATTGTGGGGCCAGAGAATTTGTGGTCCCGGCCCACTTTCCATTAGAGCCCAAGGCCTGCGCCGAGGAGAGTAGTTGCCGAGGACAAGCAGCAAAAGTCCAAATGGCCAAAAGGTGCAGCTGAGGATGACCCTGCCCTTGGCATCCCGAGGCCTAAAAGGGAAAAACGACACGTCATCAAAGGCAGCCTCCAAAGCGCTCCCAGAAGAAAAGGCGAGTAAAATAGGACTCGCACAGGAGTACAGTGTGGGAGTGGTTCAAGGAAAAGACGTCACCTCGGCATTGAATGCACCAATAAACGTCCTAGCCACATTGATGGGAAAAGACCCCTTAATAGTGTGGTTTTGGTTATTGCAACTAACAGAAAGCAGGGGGAGGCGGCTGATGGGACAGGCACTCGAGTAGTTACCTGCCTGATCGAAAGATGGAAGGTCAGGATCAACTGAGAATGGCTATATAATGTAAGGATTCATGCGCCAAAAAAGAGGCTGAAACAATTGTACCCAAAAAGTGAAAGGAATAATAAGAACATTAAGCTCAATGGACAAGGTCCATTGACAAACTTAGTTCACCTCTGTGTGTCCATCATGAACACCATGACTTACCACTGTCCGGTGACCAAGACCTAGCCTTTCAGCCTACTCTCTACAAATTTATTGTTTGGGCCTTTAACGTTCAAACCCAATAAACCAATTTGGAGTCGTTACAAATTGAGTCCTTACATATATATATTCAAATTATGCTCTTTTTTTATTTTTTTATTTTATTTCTTTTATTTCTTTTGGATATTCACATGAGTTTTTTTTTTTTATTACTGGGTTTTGATAATTTATTTATATTAGACTCTAAATTAAATTTTCTCTCAATTTTGCCTATTAATATGTATATAGATTATTACAATAGGCAACACTTGGTTTTTTATCAACATAAAAAAAAGAAAAAAAAAAAAGGGCAATACTTGGTCTTTGAAGTCATCTAAGAAATATATATATATATATATATCAATTTAGAAACAGTCATCCAAGAAACCTAAACAAGAGTACTAATAAAAATAAAGAGTGTGACAAAGTAAATATGTTTCGAAACATTCAAACATTATTTAGATTTTGTGGAATTTTGTTGGGGTCACCCGTTTTATTGAAACATACATTAAAATTATTTTTGCATTCGTATTTTTATTTTAGTTTATGTTCCACTTGTTTTGACCAAAAATTAAAGAAACTTCAAAAACAAAATGCACGGCAACCAGGAGTTCACCTATAAATTTTAGTTTGGGAGTCATTCTGTAATATATATATATATATATATATATATAAAACATATATGCATTTAATTATAGATACACATATACAACAATATGTATGTGTTTGATTAAAGGTATAGCAAAAATTTTGATCCTTTATGTAAACTAACACCACATCAATTTTCTTGATTCAATTTGTTTTTTCAGAATTTTATAAATTATAAATTTCAATTGGATTTCATTTTATACATTTATGTTATAAAAAATAATCAATGAAAATCAACATACAATATTAAGAATTTCAAAGACTTAATTGTTATACTAATAAAATTAATTTGCATTACATATTTGTATTGTCTCTAAAATTTCTCAAGAGTTTTATTCTTATTTATAAAATAACTTTTGTTTCTTAATGTATATAGAAATTTCATTTTATTCTAAATTTTTATTTTGAGATGGGGAAGTTCAGTTTTTTTGGTGGCCCCCCAAAAAATAAATTTTAAACATTTTGTAAACTGGTTAGTGAATTTTTTAAAATTATCATAATGAATAGATTTATTTTCCAAAAACAAATTGATGAAAGAAAGAAAAAGTGCCATATTCCGTACAAGGTATTAAATTATTAGTTGTGGAACTGGAAATTATATAAATCTCAATAATATACTTACATATTATTGTCATAAATTAATTTCGTTTGACAGTTATGGTGGCCAAACACAGTGAATGGCTGAATGGTATAGAAATTTTTTCAAATTAGAAATGAATATTGTAAGGAGTACGTTTATGTATAATTAAAGAAAAATAGATTTTTTTTTGTTTGCTTTATATGGAAAAGAAAAATAGAGTCATAATCATATCTATGAGTATATATGTAGGTAAAATATGTGATATTAAGTTAGTACTTATACATGCGAGTTCCAGTTAGTCCAACTTGTAAAATATTTTTTTGATGATTTTCAAAAAGAAATATATATATATATATATATATTTTTTTTTTTTTGATGTCGAACTAGAGACCTTAGTTCAATCATACCTATATTAAAATAAATTTGTGTCTTAATCTGATATATGCATGGAGCAGTCAAGCAGATGTCAAATGTTCAAATCATATCATATCTATTAAAATAAAATAAAATAACAAAATTCTATTGTATTGTGATTCCGAAAATTTCTGCCTCTACATTTGCTGAGGCAACAAATTATTCCAACCAAGCAAAGTACAAAAACTAGTCATTAAGAAAGGTGAGTGGGGAAAAGAGAAAAATAAACGAAAAGTAAAGAAAAGCAAGAGAAAACAAAATTGGGTGACCGAGTTGAGTATTAATTCATGGCTAAACATACCAGGATTATTGTCTCCTTTAGCTAGTTTCCAGTTGCCAAGAATACCAATCACCACAAAAACGACAAGCCATGCTCTCAGAACAAAAATCGATTCTAGTGCACCATCCATGCTGGTCTTTCTCGGCATATTGTACCGACTCAGTACTCACTCGTATGGAAGATTAGTACCAAAGTTATAAGGGTCCGGGGCACACATTAACTCTACATATAAGAGAATATTTTATTTGTTTTGGTTTGCTTTTTCACAAGACAGTATTGACTTTTATGGGGACAAGAGAAAAGCATCCGAAAAATTAAAAAGACTAAACTACCCTTCACTCATTTCTCCTTCCCTTCCTCTTCCAGAGTTGAAATACAAGTTACATACCTGAAACAAGCTAACCGAAAACAACACTCTACCACCAAAAAAGCTCTTACAAAAATTCTCATTAAAAAAAAAAATCCTCTTACAAAAATTACACCTCATACAAATTTCAAACGTTACTAAAATAAAATCTAAATATATAGAATCCGTTTGGATTAAACTTATTATTGCTGAAACTAAAAATTAAACTAAAAACTGAAAAACATAATAAAAAAATAATTTTTAAATATATAAATAGTACCGTAAGATTCATTTTTAATATATTTTTTTTCTAAATAAAATAGTTATAAGTCTTATAAACAGTATTACTATAATTTATGAATAATACTGCAACAGCGATAATTGTACCCTATCTTTCAACAAGACGCGTGAAAAAAAAAATAAAAAAATGAAAGAACGTAGACGCAGAAGCATGTACCAGCGCAATCCAAACGGCACCATAATCAATAAAAAAGTGCCTACCGATAATTTCGGAAAAAAGTGCCTAGCGATGCCTAGCGATAATTTCGGAAAAAAGTGCCTAGCGATAAAATATATATATTTTTTAGTTTATTTCATTGATGGGAGTCCCATCATTGGACACGTTTTTTTGCTAGGACCTTTTTCTTCTTAAGACACCTTTTTTGCTTTAAAACTTAGCCAAGTACAGGCCCTGCGGGTCTGCTCACATGAGTCACATCTGCACTGCACAGACTGTACAGTGCAGCCTACAGTTATTACTTAAAACGGTTTCTCGCTATGAACACGGTTTCTCACTTTACCATTATTATAAATTATTATACCAATTAATAATTTAATGTGAATTATATCAACTCATTTGTATTATAATAATACTAAAGTACTGAATCAAGTATTAAATTAATTTTTGTTTGTATAGGCTTAGACCTTAAATCAATGTTATTAATTCCGTTTCAAGTTTATCTAGTGAAACAAAATATTTTAGTACCGGTCAATTTCAACGTACCATTTCAGATTTTTTTTTAAAATTAAAAAATATATACCGTGTAATTTTTTTCATACTTATTATTATAATAAATTAATTTCCTCGCTGTGGTAAAGAAAACTTCACGCCTACACTTTATATTCAATGCACTTCAATAGGCAAATAGATATTAATAAATAATAACCCATCAGTCCATCACACCATTCCAAAAATAATAATAATTTTCGGATCCAATAAAAAACAATTATATCTTGAAAGTTGGAGCCATTCAAAACTTTACCAAACCAGATAATTAGGGTTCATTTGGTACAAAAATTGAAAATTATTGTTTAAAAATTTTTGTGAAAATACGTGTGGGTGAAAAAATATGTGAAAATACATAAAATGTTATTTAAAAATTAAAAATTATTTTTTAGAAATACTCACCGAATACCCCCTTATTGTTCGGAAATAACAAGTCTCATAATGAAAACTTCACGCCTGCACTCTATATCCAATGTACTTCAATAGACAAATAGATACATAACCCATCAGTCCATCACACCATCCAAAAATATAAAATAAAATAATAATTTCCAAATTCACTAAAAGACAATTATATCTTGGAAGTAGGGTACATTTAAAACTTTACCAAACCAGATAATTATTGTTCAGAAATAACAAGTCTCAATTTTTAGGGGCGTTTGGTACTTTATTTATATTTTTTAAAAATACATATTGTTAAAAAAGTATATGAAAATACATCTAATATTATTTAAAAACTGAAAAGTGTGGTTTAAACTATCTTACCAAACAGCCCCTTACCATTCAGCTTAACAAAAGAAAAAGCCTCAAGCTCTCAAGGTTTGACGAAATGTGAAGACAAGCAAGGGAAAAAATATAGTGCAAAAAAAAAAAAAATAAATAAATAAAGCCAAAAATGAAAAGGGAAAAAGAAAAGATAGAGCATGCAGATGAAGGTTGGACACTGCCATTGTTGTTAATTTCCTTCTCTCTTCTTAATTTCTTTTTGGGTTGTTATTATTTTCTTATGAATTTAAAACTTTAGATCTTGTCAAAATAGAAGCTTTACATGTGTGAATGGATCTGTGAACATCTGATTTTAGATGTAAAACAACATAGTTGCAGGATAATTTTTTTTTTTTTTAAGCAAAACCAGTACCGGCCGAAATTCCCATTCCACCTGAAATCGGTCGGAATTGACCAGAATGGCTGAAACACCCCGAAACAGGCTGGAATTTTACCTGAGGTGGAATGGGTGGTAGCAATGTTATGAATTTCGTTAAGTTCTAGTCGGAACGATCAGAATATCTCACACCGATGTGTAAACCGGAATGGTAATACCCTCCATTCCACCTCGGATTAAATTTCGCTCCATTTCGACCCGTTCTGGGCATTCCAGCCAATTTCGGCTGAAATTCATTTTTCGGCTGACATGAATTTTGGCTTCTTGGCTTCTTATTTTCCCTTCTTGAACTTAATCGATGTCCTGTAGCTCCTAGTCTCTCTCTCATCTCTCACTATCTGACCCTCCTAACTTTGATAGAGAAGTTGAAAATAAAATTGAAGAGCAAGATAAAGCAAAAGTGGTGTGACTTCACTAACTTGTAAAAAAAAAAAAGGAAAAAGAAAAAAAGGAGTTTGCTAATTTGTGCTCTAAGGACACACAATAATTAATCATTTTTTAAAATATTTTCTCAGAAATTGAAAAAATATTGACAACTTTTTTAATTCTCAAGAAAATGTTTCTAAAAAAGATAGGGCACACATTAACCAAACAAAAGAAAATAAAAATAAAAATAAATAAGAATAGGAGGACAAAAGAGCTCAGGCGTGAAATGATGAAGAGTGACTGAAATCTGCAATAAAGAAAGATAGAAGTAGCATTTGAGCAGGTTATAGTGTACTAGTCGGTGGGAAGTTTCTTAGAAACTCACTTGAGTACCATTATCCAAAATATGAGTTTTATTTATAAAAAAAAAAAATCATAAAATAAATTTTTTTTGAAATAATAATCCCACTTTATTTTAAATATAAAAAAGTTCCGCTTAACAAGTTATAGTGTAGTCACGTGGGCGGGTTGGAAATTGGGAAAAAGTAGTCCGTAGGAAGTTTCTTAGAGCCTGTTTGGCTAACTATTTTTCATCACTCAATTTCCATCACTCATCACTCATAACTTATAACTCATAACTCATCACTCATCACTCAGTTTTTCACACCCGTTTGGCATCATCACCCAATTTCCATCACTCAATATTTTTCACACTATTTGTGGGCTCATACCTGTCAGCAGGTGTAGCTTTTTTTTTTTTTTTTTTTTTTTTCCACTAGCAGCTTCTTCTTCTTTTTTTTTTTTTCCTCCTGGGTTAGCTATTTGGTCTGGGTTTTTTTTTTTTTTTTTTTTTTTTTTTTTTTTTTTTTTTTTTTTACTAAGTTTGGTGAGTCTAGGTACTAAAAAAAAAAAAAAAAAACAGAATAGAACAGAACAGACCGAAC
Organism: Quercus robur; assembly: GCF_932294415.1. NCBI lineage: Eukaryota > Viridiplantae > Streptophyta > Magnoliopsida > Fagales > Fagaceae > Quercus > Quercus robur. The sequence goes on along the minus strand of NC_065538.1, from coordinate 16,332,069 downwards.
TAATAAAAAAATAATTAAAAAAAAAAAAAAAAAAAAAACCCAGACCGAACAGCCAACCCAGGAGGAAAAAAAAAAAAAAAAAAAAAGAAGAAGAAACCAAACCGAATAGCCAACCTAGAGAAGAAAGAAAAAAAAAAGTCAAAGGTCAAAAATTGCGGTTGTGTATTATTTGTGGGTCCCTTATGTGTGTTTAATTACAATATTGCCATTTGAGTTATGAGTTATGGAAACTGAAAACAGTCAAAATGTGTTTTCAGTTTCCATAACTCATAACTCAAAAATCAGAGAATTGAGTGATAGAAACAGAGTTATGGAAACAGAGTTATCATTTGTTAAACAACCTTTTTGTTATGGGTCCCACCATTTTTGAGTTATGAGTTATGGAAACTGATAATTGAGTTATGGAAATTGTGAATCTAGTAACTCACTTGTGTACAATTATCCAAAATATGAGTTTTATTTATTTAAAAAAAAAACCATAAAATAAAAGTAGTCAATAGAAGTAGCATTTGAGCGGAGTGGTTGGTCACCTAAGAAAGAAAGAGAATATATTTTATTAGCCCTCAACGAATATATAATACCTAATTTTAGCGCGTATTGACTGCTTTGAAGAAAGGAAGCGAACAACCACCCTTTCTTGACTAGTCACGTGGGTGTGATGGGAATTGGGAAAAAGTAGTCGGTGGGAAGTTTCTTAGAAACTCACTTGTGTACAATTATCCAAAATATGAGTTTTATTTATAATAATAACAAAAAATTTAAAAAAAAAAATTATAAAATAAAAGTAGTCAATAAAAGTAGCATTTGAGTAGGTTATAATGTACTAGTCACGTGGGTGGGATGGGAATTGGGAAAAAGTAGTCGGTGGGAAGTTTTTTAGAAACTCACTTGTGCATAATTACTCAAAATGTGAGTTTTATTTTTAAAAAAGCGATAAAATAAATGCTTTTTTTTTAAATAATATCCCACTTTATTTTAATAGAAAATTATAAAATGGCTGGTATAAACTAAAGAGTTTATACCCCGTTCTTATTGAATTTAATCTTATATGAAATGGATTCAAGTTACATTTGATATAATTCTATAAGAGTTACACATTTTTTAAATCATAGATTTCCAAAAAATCAAATAGTTAAAAAGAAAACACTATTATCCATTATTACATCATTAAATACTTACCAATAGCACCCTCATTATCTTTCTCTTTATTACATGCTGATTGTGTTTCTTTTTCTCTCCCTATATTAAGTCTTCTCTTTCATTGTAATCCTTTTTTTTTTTCTTTTTCTCCGGAAATTCATCATAGGTTTCTGCCCTCTTCATCTTTCTAGGCTTTCCTTACTTCATTCAGTTTTTTTCTCCCCTAAATAAAACCTCTATCACTTTCCTCGTCCTTTTTAACAAAATGTTCAAGATCACAAATTTGTTGAAAATAACTTCTAATTATTATTAGTTTAGGTTCTTTGTATCTCATGTTCCAATTTTATTTACTTGATTTTTTTAAATCTTTTTTTTTTTTTTTTTTTTTTTTTTGTTGATTTGCAAACAACCTTATCACCTAAGATACACTCTGATTATCTAATCACTAAGGCTAGGCTTTTACAGACTGCCGGATATGTCCTTATCTCCATCTCTTGTATTTGAATTCAAACTACTATGATGATTAGGATCATTAGAATCCATAACAGGGCTCAAATAATCGAAGCACATACAATTATGTTTTTGATAATTAACTATTTGCAGCTTTTGCTGTGAATAACAAAAAAATACTTTCAATTTTTTTTATGTGGAAAAAAAAAATCCTTTCAATTGCTACCAAAAACAAGAGTCAAATAACTTTCAATTGCTCCTTTAAAAAAGAAAAAAAAATACCAAAACTAAGCTGAGCCTATCATACACTAAACAAAATATCAAATTTTTTTGAACTGCATTCTACAATATCAGTGTTTTAATAAATACATATAAGCAAATTGTATTTACATATTTAAAATTTTAAACAAAACTACTCAATCACATCGAGTGTGATATATGAGTATAAACATTTTTTTTTTCGTTAGACTGCATTGAAGTGGCTAGTCCAGGCAGAAGGCCTACCTTTCAATTGCTTGTTGACAAAATGAGAGGTTTGATTGTTTAGTGTATGATAGGCTCAGCTTTGTAGGTTTTTGTTTTTTTGTTTTTTTGTTTTTTTTTTAAGGAGAAAATTGAAAGTTATTTGACTCTTGTTTCTGGCAGTTTTTGTGAAATCAAAGAAAATGAGATTATTTTTGCAAAATCGTTTTTATTAAATTTTGTTGAAGAAAATGTTATCTAGCGGAAAGTAATAAATAAGAAGAAAGAGAATATTAGTATTAATTAGGTAATAAGGTGGAAAGCAATATCATTTAATGATGTTTTTTCAACCTTTGAATCTCAGAAATTTTCGGTGTACAAAAAGTGTAACTTTATAAGTGTTAAACTAGGTGTAACTTGAACCCAGTTCATATTTTATTTGTTTATATATATATAAAAGTGGTTGTCAATAGAGAATTAGGTTTTATTGATGGTGGCTAAATGGGTGGATGCAGAAGATGGTGGTGGTGATATAACAATGGTTGGAGGATTTTTTTTTTTTTTTTTATTATATATATATTTTTTTTAATTCTAGCAAAGATTGATGAAGAAAGATGATGGCTTTGGTAGGAGAGGGATCTGTGTTGTCTCTCCAATGAAGTAGGTTTAGTGAGGCTTTTTCAATCCAAAGCAGATTTTTGGTGCTTTGTTGTTGTGCTTAGTTGCCAAGAAATTGAGAGAATTTTTTCTTTTAGATATTGATTTTTTAATTCATTTTTAATAAGATATTGATTTTTTATATAAATACTGATGCGGCATATTTAAATGTCAATTAAGAAATTTTATTATTATTTTATTAGCTACTTAAGTTTCAAATGCGTTAGTTGCAATTTGTTGGCCACATAAGCATTTTCTGCCGTTGAGATGATGCTAAGAACTAAATTTACAAAGTAAACAACCCCACAAAAGTATTTTAAATTGAGTCATGCATCATATTGGCATTACACTAATTGCATAAATCAAAGAAGTAAGGAGTTTTATAACTCAACTAGCACCTTATAATCTTTTCAATGGAGAAATGTATGGTTCAAATCCCAACACATTTATCAAATTATAAAATAAAAAATAGTTTTATAAATAAAAAAGAAGAGGAAAAATGAGAAAATCAGAAGAAAGGGAGGGTCTTGTAATTGTATTCTCCCAAAATTAAATAAGAGCAAAATAAATTCACAAGATTATAAAATCGATACACACTTATGTGATAGATATTTTACCATACTTATAGCATATTCCAAGTTTCCAACCCTACCAATGTGCTTAGTGGCCTAGTGGTTGGGGTCTTGGGCTAACAAGACATTGTTATGTGGAGTGTCTTGGGTTCAACTCATCCCTCCCCCATGAGTAATGTGCTGGTGTTCCTTATTCTTCATCAAAATGAAGTCTTGGTTGTGAGTAGTTAAGGGCTGTTATAGCTACGTTTAGAGAGGGAAGCCACACTAATCGTCCCCTCAACCATTTTTTGGACTTATTAAAAACAAAAAGGCATATTACAACCTTGATAGCTATAGCTTTGTCCATACTTGCTAACGATGTGAAAGTTTCCTCACTAACAACTATGGTTTTGTATTAATACCAAGAAAGTTAATTTCATACCGGAAGCCATTTTGGTTTAGCTAATGGAACGATATATTTCGGTACCTGTTAATATCAGTGTATCATTTCGGAGTTATATATATATATATATATATTTTCCATAGTATTTTTAATCCTATGTCTTTGAGTATATTAGAGCATCTCCAATAGACTCTCTAAATACAAAATGTTCTCTATTATAGAGAGTAAACCCACAAAATTACTCTCCAACAGACTCTCTATACTTGAATTTTTTTATTTTGGCTCATGAACAGTAGCTCATTAGACTTGATGAACTGCTGTTCATTCTTCAAATATTTTTTTTTCTATTATAATAATAAGGTATTGAATAAAAAAATATTGAAAGATGTATAGTTGTTAAAAAAAATAATAAATAATGAATGAATAAATAATATTTAAATGAGATAGAGAATCTGTTAGAAGTTTATTTGAAAAAATGGATAATTAAAAGATAAAAATCACTCTTCATTCTCTAAATAATATAAAAATTTACCTAATCTGCTGAAAATGCTCTTATGCTCAATTCATCATCAATTTTATCTTCCTATGATAGCCCAGTCCATTATCCAGAAAAAAAAAAAAAAAAAAAAAAAAAAAAAAAAAAAAAAAAAAAAACCAGGCTGTTACATATATATCTAAATTGTCTAATCATTGTATTTAAAAAAATAATAATAAAACTTAGAACAAGCGTAAAAGGCATATTTCTTAAAAAAAAAAAAAAAAAAGTGTAGAAGGTATAGACTCTAACTAACCCACGTGAATTCTGAATTGAATTCAATGCCTGACATTAGTTTTAACTTTTACCAAAGCCACACGTTACTTCAACAAAATAATAAACACAGTTTCACAGCCACACCATTTTAAAATGCATTGAGAAGCTATAAACGACTGGTACGAGAAGTCCGTGTTGGGCGAAGAAGAGAAGACAAATTAACCAAAAAAAAAAAAAACAGAAGAAGAGAAGACAAACCAGTAAGAACAAGAGATGCAGATTAACAGAACGAGGACAAGATGCAGTGTTGGGCTTCGCCGGAACTTCGTCGTTGTATAAGTGTCACGGATCTATGGGTTTCTACCGGAAAAATCAATTTCAAAGAGGTAATTTTCTTCTGAACTGATTTCGAACCGAAATCAATATTTCGGCCGGAATGACCGGAACTTCCCGAAATTGTCGAAATAACCAGAAACATCCCGGTATAAAAAGCGGTACGAAACAGGGGGTCATTTGTACCGGTTTGCTCGCCGGAAAGAGAAATTTCGGCCCACAGCCGGTACAGTACGAAATTATCTTCCTTGATTAATACTAAATCTAAGCGTAGAGTCTTTTGGGTTAATATTGCAAAATTTAAAGTTAATTTGCGTTATAGGAACTTTTGGAAGTTAATTGAGAAATTGAGGAGAGAGATTGAATTTCGGCAATGGGATTGCCGAAATTCAGCCAAAAAGTAGGAGAGAGAATAAGGAAGGGAGGAGAGAGAAAATGTTGAATTTCGGCAATGGGATTGCCGAAATTCCACTGCCCACTTTTACTTCCCGAGTGTGGAGTACTCTTAAAATAAAAAAAAGGCAATGGCGGCAATGTCATTACCAAAATAGGGGAATAAATTTTTTTTTTTTTTTTAGCAATTGTGAGAATGGCATTGCCAAAAATGGGAAAAAAAAGTGGTTTTGAAATCTCTAGAAAAGTAAAAAACAGGTTTCATGTACACAATATTTTCACAATAAATCACAAAATTTTCAAAATTGGGGTAAAATTTTTTTTTCCCCACATTTTCGGCAATCCCATTGCCGTTTTTTTTTATTTTTTTTTATTTTTTATTTTTTATTTTTTTAATTACGGCAATCTATTGCCGAAATAGGGGGGAAAAATTTTTCCCCCTATTTCGGCAATCCCATTGCCATTTTTTTTTTTTTTTTTTTTGGCAATCCCATTACCCTTTTTTTTTTTTTTTTTTTTTTTCACATTTACTGCAATGGTATTGCCACAATTTTTTTTTTTTTCATATTTCGTCAATGCCATTGCCACAATTAGTTGTCACAAATTTTTTTAACTAATAATAACTAATTATATGTGATTTATTGTGAAAATATTGTGGACTAATTATATGTGATTTATTGTGAAAATATTGTGAACATGAAACCTGTTTTTTACTCTTCTAGAGATTTCGAAACCACTTTTTTTTTTCCCATTTTCGGCAATGCCATTATCATAATTGCTAAAAAAAAAAAAATATTTCCCTATTTCGACAATGACATTGCCGCCATTGCCTTTTTTTATTTATTTTAAGAGCACTCCACACTCGGACACACAGCATTCGGGCAGTAAAACTGGGCAGTGGAATTTCGGCAATCCCGTTGCCGAAATTCAACATTTTCTCTCTCCTCCTTTCCTTATTCTCTCTCTTGCTTTTTGGCTGAATTTCGGCAATCCCATTGCCGAAATTCAGTCTCTCTCCTCAATTCCCCAATTAACTTCCAACAGTTCCTATAACGCAAATTAACTTTAAATTTTGCAATATTAACCCAAAAGACTCTCTAAGCGTATATAATTTTTTTAACAAATGCTAGTTTGACCAATTTTAATTAGTACATTATATTCACAAAGGTGGTATAAGTTGTGGAACTAAGTGAAACCGACACTCATTCTTTAAAAAAAAAGTGAAACCTACTATGAAGTTTTATTACAAAGGTCTTAAGAATTGATGTGAGAATTCATCAAAAAAAGCATATTCTAGCCCTAACAACTATAGCTTGGTCCACATCTGCTAACGATGTGAAAGTGTCCTCACTAACAACTATATGTTTTTGTCTTAATACTAAATTTAGGAGTGTATAACTTTTTTGGACAACTATGACCAATTTTAATTGGGACATCATAAAAGTAAAAAGTAGTATAAGTTTTAGACCTAGGTGAAACCGACGCTACTCTAATAATAACAAATTATATCAACATTGTGAAAATGCTAAAACTACTAAAAAGTTTTATTACAAATGACATACGAATTGATGTGACAATTCATCAAAAACCCATATTACAGCCCTAACAATTAACAAATATAGCTTTGGCCATATCTGCTAACGATGTGAAAGTGTCCCCCCTAACAACTATGGTTTTGTCTTAATACTAAATCTAGAAGTATACAACTTTTTTAACAAATGCGAATATGACCAATTTTTATTGGTACATCATAAAAGTGTATAAGTTGTAGACCTAGGTAAAACTGACACTACTTTAATAATAACAAATCATATAATATTGTGAAAAATATTGTCTTTGACATTAATCAAATGCTAAAACTACTACGAAGTTTTATTATAAAGGACTTACAAATTGATGTGACAATTCAAATAAGTAATGCCCTCAAACAATTAAAAAATAAATATCCAAATTACTTTATGGATTGTTCAATTTTTTTATATTATAAATTAGGCATTTTCTTAACTGTTTATCCTGAACTATTGACAACGAAAAAAAGGTTTCCCACTGCTGTATAATATTCTTCTATTATTGAAGATTTAAATTTTGAGAAATATTACTAACAAAATAATTTTCGAGTTAGCATGTTTTTATTACTTCTCATGTGGGTGTCCGGCCAACGTAACTTTATTATCAATCACTCAGCATTTGCATAAATTTGTGCAAAATTTTCTATCTATTTTAGCATAATAACTTTTTATTTTTATTTTATTTTTTATATTCACTTTTTAAAAACACCCTATATTAGATTATCTATTTTAAACTACATTTTATTAAAATATCAAATTTTTTTATTTTTATAATTGTTTCTTTTTCTTCACACATAACAATTAACATTTACTCTCTTATTTCATCCTCAAGATATATAAAGAAAAAAAAAAACTAATATAAAATGAGTAGTGTTTGTGTAAATTTAGTCAATTACTATAATAACCATATATTTTTATATAACTTTTTATGAACTGACGTGATGATTTTTGAACTATTTTTTAACTTAATTAGCTAAAATGTGATCTTTCTTCTATAATACAAGCACTTTTTTTTTCTTTTTTTTTTGGGGTTAAAATAATACAAGCACTTATGTAAATGCTTAACTCACTAAAGAGGCAAAAGGTTTCACACATTTTTTGAGGAAGGATGTAGGGTTGGCCTTAGGCCCAGGGGCCTCTGCTACAGATCCCAAATTTGGGGACAATAAATGCAATCAGTGAGTTTCAAGTGAATTTTTTGAATTAATTTTTTATCTGTGATCGCTACATCAAAAACGAAAATTTTTAGAAGAAAGTGAGAAATCAACTTTTAACTTTATGTAGTAAAATTTGTAATACATGTAATATCATTCAAATTTTATTACATAAATGTTATAAATTAATGTGTTATCAATCACAATAAATAATTTAAATACTTATTTATTATCTTGTTAAAATGCCAACAGTTACATTCATTATTATTAGTTTGTAATATTTTTGAAATAAATTTATAATAGTGAATTAGTCATATCAAAATAATAAATTTTAAATAAAAAATTATAATATATTAAGGGGGTTTCAAATGAACCCCCTGACTTCAAAAGAAAAAACTATATATATAAAATATATATATTTTTGTTAGCTTAATACTTTAATTTATTTTTAAAAATATTTTTTTTTGCACACTTTGACTTAAATTTTGTACATCTTTATTACAAGTATTTTTGACTTTAAGAATAAAGAGTATTTTTTTTTTTGAAACCAAATAAAGAGTAAGTATTTGTGAATTGTAAGTGTAATTCTTTTTTATAAATTTATATTATATGTGTGTGAGTGTGTTGAATATTGATTGTTTACATTACTTATTGTTATAATGTTAGGTATTTGTGTAAATTATGATGTGTGTGGATGTTTGTATGTACAATATAAATATAATATAACTTTATATAATTTAATAATTAAGAAATAAAGAGGTTTTTTTTTTTTTTTTTTAACATATGTGTGTGTATTGTTATCATATTATAATAACTTTTTGTAATAAAGTTAGTAAAATTCAAGAAAACAATTGTAAAGTTAATAATTGTTCAAGCATTTAATTTGTTAAGTAGACACATAGTGTATAATTTATGTATGAATGAGTGTGATTGTGTTTATTAATAATTAATACGGAGCCAATAAGTTAAAATTAGTCATTTAGTCAAATATATTTTTATGAAAACTGTTGGGAAATTTAGACCTCGGTTGATAGAATTAACAAGTTTTAAACTTAAGTTGTTAATTAGATTTATTATGAATAAATCTTGTTAAAACCAACAAACATCAATATCATGTCAAAATTATGCAGTGGAAAAATAAATAAGACAAGATATGATAACATAGGAAAATCAATGAAACAAACTAGTTTCACAGTAAAAAACCTGGGGGGAAACTTTCCCGAAAAGCAATCCACTATAGTAAAGAGAAGTTTCAGATCTAGTACAAAACCTTTGTCCCTAAACTCAACAATCCCCGTAAATGAACTTACAGTAGAAATCTTCTACCACTTCAGAACCTCTGAACTCTTCAATATATAAACGCCACCCTTTTTGCACGGATCCCAGTACGTGACTAACCAATGATGCATGGCTTCTAGTATGTGACTAACTCACCAACTTGAAGAAGATGTTGGCTACAAAGTTCTTCACTTCATCAATAATGAGATCAAGAAGCACTTGGTTACAAAACCCTAAGGCGTAAAGACGCAGTAGTTTCTTTCAGAGAGAATAAGGCATCAATCACCTTTTGCATGTGTTCTCCTTGTACTTATGTGATGGCCTTTAAAATAAGTCTTATATATGTCTAGGGTTATGAGAAAAGAAACCCTACACAAATACATAAGCATGGGCCGAAAATCAGATCTGAAAAATTGATTTTCGTAATTCTCGATAGATACCTCAATAGATAGTATCTATCGAGCCTTATTAAACCTTGATAGATAGCTATCTGTTGAGTAGCTGTCGAGCTTTAATGAATCAACACCTCTTTACTTGTTTCTTAGATAGATTTGCATGACTTCAATACTAGACTTGAACTCTTGTTCTTTGAAGTATTAAATACATCCTAGATCTATCCAAATACAAGTAAAGTGTGTTTTGTCAAAATATTAGCCAATTACATAAAGTAGTGACATATGTTCCTAACATGTGAAACACATATGTCCTAACAAAAACAAAGTCAAATAGATAATAACAACTGTATAAAGATAAAAATGTTAGACAAACTTAACAAAATAAAATGATCATAGACTCATAGCTACCCACATTGGCAATAGATATTCATAATGAACTTTCATGTAACATTCAAAATTTGAAAACTTGTAGAATGAAATTGTAAAACTTTATGTATTATTATTATTATTTTATCGATAACTCAATATATTTAAGTTCTCTTTTTATTAAAATTCTGTAGTGACTCCCTAAACAAAATTTATGGAGCCGCCACTGCAACAATTACATTCATTATCATTAGTTTGTAAGATTTTTTAAATAAATTTATAATAGTGAATTAGTCATATTAAAATAATAAAATTTAAATTAAAAATTATAATATATAAATAAATATTATATAAGTCTACTAACTATATATATAAAAAGAGTGAATGCCTTTATCTACAGTGAATTTTTGGTTTAGTCAATCTGTGCCCAAAACTCACCATTTCATCTCATCATTTGTTTTATCTAACTGTTTCATCTCATCATTTTTTTATTTGGGCTTAAAAAAAAAAGCACATTACCCACGGCAACGTCTCTTATAATTCACCAAACGTTTTTGCGTGGGAAAGAAAAGCAAGTTTGGTGAGCAAAAGTGGAAGAAATATCTTCTTCTTCTTCTAGCAGACTCTGATAGAGAGATAAGCTTAGTTGAGTACGTGTGTGGTGCCGATGCAATCCGTACATATTTGGTGAGATAAGGTTCAAAGACAGTGGGCTGTAGCCTGTAGGTTTGTAGGGGTAGAGGATTGTGTTGTTTAAAGGATGGGAAGAGACTTTGGTGGAGATTGTGGGTGGGTGTGGGTTTCTTGGAAGTTGAGAGAGAGAAGTAGAGGAATAGATAAAACTTTTTGTTGGTTTGTGGTTTGGCATTCTCAACTAATCACAATATAGGTATCTCTCTAAAGTTCTCTTCTCTATGGCTTGGTTGATTTTTTCAAGACTGATTTATCACTCTTTTTTAGTTCCGTTCTCTTCTCTATGGGTTGATTGATTTTTTAAAGATTGATTTATCATTCTCTTTTAGTTCCGTTGCTTCATTTTTTATTAAATATTTGATGAAGAAATATGAAGTCTATGGGTTGATTAATTTTTTTTTAAGATTGACTTATCATTCTATTATAGTTCTGTGAAACATTTGATGAAGAAATATGGAGTGGTTGTTGAATATTTATTTTTATATTTATACATGCATGTTATGAAGGTTAGCTTTGTTTGTTGATAGTGTTTGCTTTGGAATTTAGGATGCAGAGCAACCAAATTGGGATGAGTAAAACCAATGGTATATATTCATCATACTTTGTTTTCCCCTTCTTCTATTAATTTGGAGCCTACAACATATTAATTCATTTTTTAACAATATTAAAAAATTAGTGACCTTTGGTATTTTATATCTCTCTATATTTTTCTTTGGTTTAATTGTTTTCAATATGGTGACTTTTTTAAAACAAAAAACAAATATTTTGTATTATCGTTTCCTATATATTTTTTATCTGGTATGATAGCTAGCTAAAGGATCTCAGTCTAATTCGAGCTTAGCCTGTTGAATTAGGAAATCTTGCTCATTTGTGAAAAAAGTAAGAGAAACATACATGTTTTACTCAATTATAGAAGTCATTTAAACTCATAATGTTACTATTTTTCTGAATAGTTCTTAGAGATTATTGATTTTTGATAGTTAATGAGTAATCCATACAAATTCCATTGTTTAAGCATATGAAAATTGTCTATGCATGTGGTTTGTGTGTGATAGTTTTCTGTTGTGTAAGTTCTATAAACAACTTTCTAGAACTGTTATTGTATTGTTGGTGTTAATTGTATAGTGTGTGAGATTAGTCTTTGTTATGAACTCAATTTGGCCAAACTTTGGTTGTATGTGTATTTCTTAGTTTGTCTTAAATGCAAGTATTTTGATTCATAATTTTTTTTTTTTAAAATGTCAAACCAGTAGCATTCTTTGTGAAATAGACACTGTATATGGAGAATGGTGATTTAATATATCAAGAAAACAACCTATGACACAATAGAAACATTTAAGCATAAATTACAAAAGAACTCATTTTCATTTGCGCTTTGTTTGGCTAATTTTAGAGGTTTGATTGTTTTAGTTTGTAAATGGTAGAATATCGTTTTTCTATTGTTATTGTGATTTTCTTAGAGTTTTCAGAGGTAATGAAGTTAAATTGTTCAATTCTGATTTGGATTTTCAAGATTTTTTTTTTTAAGAAATACAATTTTGCCAGGTGTATAATTTTTATGCTTTGTATCGCTTATTTGTTCATTCTAGATCTTTTTTTTTTTTTTTTTTTTTTTTTTTTTTTTTTTCCTTTGTGAATTTGTAGAAAGTTTAATTCTTGATGTGTATAATATAGATTTGCTACCTGTCAAATTTCCAATACAATTCGTGATAATATTTCCATGCTTTCATTTGCTATGCCTTGTAAAAAAGGTACATAATTGACTGTACCTTAGAAATTTAATGGGAATGTTGATTGTAATTGTATGGAGTTAGACAATTATTTATTTGTTTGGCTTAAGCTCAAATGGCCAATGTTAATGTATTTATCAGTATAGAAAATAAGTTTTGATTATGTTGTTTGCAATCCAATTCATGAAATTTTACTACCTTCTCAATTTAACCATTAGCGGTCTTGTTAAAACTGGGTCAAAATGCTCTACCCATTGCACAAAAGACAAAGTATATCTTCAGCTTGTGTTTAATGGAGATAGAGAATCAAGAAACTTTGAATCATTTATTTTTGCTTGTTCAATTGCCAGAGCAATGTGGTCTGCTTGTAACATTAAGGTTTGATTTGTTGCAACCTCAATCAATAACTTTTTAGTGATTACCAATTATTTTGAACATGATTTCGATAATTTCTTGCCTGTAATTCTGACGAAAGGTGTCTTATTATTCCTTGCCTTATTTTGATTATTTGGTTTTTTTAGAAACAAAGTTGTGTTTGAAAGATGGTCTATATTACCTAAAGAGATGGTTGAGTATGGCATATGGTGGACTTATACATGTAAGGAATACTTGTTGCTGGGGTTAATCTAAAAAATGATGCAAGTCTTTTGTGAAGAGATATTTTTAGTTATTAGATGATGCATTTTTCTGGTTGTTATGTTTTGTTTATGTGTGTGTGCATTCTTTTTATTTTATTTTATTTTTTATTTTTAAGTTTATGGTGTTATATTCATAAACGTTGCCTCTTGTGTTGCAGTTCATCTGATACTTTACTCTCTAGATTGTGATAGTGCTTGATCTCCAAAGCAACAAGTAAGTACAATTTAAGGCTTCAAATTACATGAAATTGTTTTCAATCTATGAACTTTCTCTTTGGAATATATAATGATTCTATTATTTATCGTTTACTATTATATGTTATTTTTTCCTTTCCGTATATTGTTTTTTTGTTTTCTCATTCTAAATTTGTGGATATTTGTTTTATCTTTCTAATTAATTTCGTTGTTCTTGTTTGTTCCCAACTTTGTTATTGTTTATTGCCCTCTTAATTCCCACGTTTGTTTTGGATCAAAACATGGTAGCCTAGAATTACTTGGAGAGTGAAGATTTGGATGATACCTCAATTAAAAGGAATTCCTATTGTTTTAGCCAAAAAAGGAAAATCAAATCAACATCGGATGAAGTGATAAACTATAATAATAATGATACAATCATTTCAAATCTAGCAGATCTCTTAGTCACTACCTCAGAAGAAAAAAGTAAGTTTAAGTATATGAAAATAGTAGTCTTTTAGATTGAATTTCAAAATATGGCGCTAATTTTTTTTCGCCTTTTATAAATAAAGGTATTAAAAAAGGTCGTAAAAGAACAAAATATTGGTATGATACATTATTTGACGAACAAAAACAGATTTTTGCAAGAAAATGAGAGAAGCATATGCACAAAAGAAAGCTCTTGCAAAAGAAGCAATCACAAACAATCAATGTATGTTTATATATGTAAAATAGTACAATTTTCAATTGGTCTAGGCATATGATGTTAATTTGTTGTTACCTAATATGAATAAAGGTGTTAGAGGACAACAAAAGAGAGCAAAGCATTGGTATTGGTATAGTGCATTATCTGAGGAGAGAAAAAGAGATATTTGCAAGATAAGAAGGGAAGCATATGCACAAAGAACAGCTCTTGCAAAAGAAGCTATTAAGAATGCTCAAATCAGTTCAATTGCAAGTATGGGAACTTCCAAAGAGGTTGATGGTCCCAGAATGCACATCTTAGTGGAAGAAGATATCAGTAAATGGGGACGTGGGAGGAAAAGAAAGCAATGTGTTGCAACTGTTGATGATAGAAATGAACAAATGCTTAAGAAAAAATCTAAGATATATATGTGTTGTTGAAAGTCATGGTTCTAGAAAGTTTGTCCCGGCTAGCAGTCATAATATACTGATCAATGAAGATTCTTAAATGAATATAGGTAAGAATTGACTACTAAAAATATTATTCTAGCCACAGATATGGCGTCTTAATATGTTGAAATACCATTAATTCCCCTTATTTGAACTTTTAGAAAACCGACACTGCCACATGATGACGCTAAATTTATCTGATAGAGGAAAGAAGCAAATTAGTGAGTACAGCATCTTTGAAGTTGGTAGGTGTTAGTAAAATAGTTTTAAGTCTTCCATATTTCTCTGAGATTTGCATTAAAGTTTTGAATAATGAAATGTCATTCAAAATAGGATCATGTTCAAATGGAGTAAGCATTTTGGTTCTAACAAAATTAGTGCAAGGTTGTACAAGTATGATACCTCGTAGATAAAAAATACTACCCATACTAGGCTATACATTTTAGATACTTGTCCTTCTATAGATTTTAGATTCCTTTTAGTTTATAGCTAAATTTGAGTTAATAGGTTCTTGTTACTCTTGGTGTCTATCTTCTTTGTTCTGCAGTTAGAAAAATTCAAAGTTGCAAAAATCTTAGATTTGTCTTACGGAGTATACCCTTCCAAGCAAATACTTTGTTACCCGTATTGGCATGTATATATTATCAAGAAAAAAGGTTCTATCATGAGCCTAAAGGATTTTTCTGTTCTGATGGGGGAGATTTGCTTGGTCTCAAATGGTGTTCCCGATGATCTCTATAGGCCGTTCACTTCTATAGGCTGTTCGCTTCTAGTTCAGAAGAATCAATAAGTTTTTCAAATATATTTTCACTTATAATAACACATTTGCATGCACATCCTTTGGTGTCAAATATGACCAAAATTTCTGTAAAAGAAACAAACGCATATACACATTCAGGGTTCAAGGCCCATTGTACCATTATATAAATGACTTGCTGCCATTAATTGATCATCCTTCATATTTGCAACTATATTTCTTTGATAGTGAACATGAAGTAGAAAATAGACTACATAATTCAGATCGATTAAACATATCCATTCTGACCTAAATAAGATATATTAAAACTTAACCCATATTGTGCATTCTTTCGTACTCCTAAGAATATACCAACTTTGAAAGATCTCCATATTTATATAAGATTAGATGCTGCATTAGACCAACGTGTCTATAATACTCCTTCAGCTTCACAAGTAGCTGCAATATGGGTTGAAGATGATAGTTCAAGAGACCATAGTAGTCAGGACATTATTGTTTATAGTCATTTTGGGAGTAGTCATAGGGTACAATACTACTTTGGCTGTTATGACCCTTTACAATATCCTTTGTTATTCCCCTATGGAGATATTGGTTGGCATCAAGGAATACAAAGAGTTAAAAAGGGAAAGAAATATTTGCCTTCTCAAGTTGAAGTACAAATTAATCCATGTGAATCAAGCTCTGCAAAAGAACTAATTAACAAGGAAATGAAAGGTAAACATTATCTTAAATATCAGTGTTGTTGCTTATAACGTAGCATATAGGATTATTTAGCTTCTAATATTTTGCACCTATATTTTCAGTATTAGAGAAGAAGAAGAAAAGAGGTGTGGTCTCATGCCGTGAATATTATTGCTATAACTTACAAATAAGAGCTTTCATCAAATCAATCTTGTTGCATTCAGGTCAGCTCTTTCAACAATATGTTTTTGACATGCATATCAAAATTGAAACAACAAGATTAGATTATTTTCGAAACAAGTAAGATGAAATTCAAGCTGAGGCCTATCAAGGGATTATTGATAGCATTCATGTGGGTGAAGCGCATGGTTCCAAAGTTGGATGTAGAATAATTTTGCCAGCTTCATTCATAGGGGGACCAAGGGATATGTGAAAGAGGTACATGGATGCGATGGCATTGGTGCAGCGCTTTGGAAAACCAGATATTTTTCTCACATGTATATATTTGAAGTATGTACATCCTATATACATATGCTATGGTGCCTTCAAAGCACATGTATATACTTATGCTATGGTGCTTTCAAAGCACATGTATATATTTGAAGTATGTTAATATATTATGTTATGATACATTATGTTAGTTATTATAATCTTTGTATTTCTTTCAGATGCAATCAATTTAATGTCTCTTTTGATGGTAAAATAGATATATTCTTTTTAAAAATTACTTTAAAAATCAATTGATTTATATTTTGCCTTCATGTTAAAAATAGAATTTAAATTTAAATTAAATTAGTATTTTTTTTTAACTAAAGTCAGCACATGCCTTGCACGAGCTACCCTAGCTAGTTTATATTTAAATATGAGAAAGCACATCTAAATTTATTGTTTTAGGACTCAAATTATGAGAAAACTCTGCCAAAGTGGATATGGCATTATTGTGAAAAGACTCCAGCAATTAGGAAAAGGAAAAAAGTAGGACAGTCTATTTTTTGTCGCCCATTTCACAAAAAGTCATAAAGTAAAATCGATTCCATATTTTTCTGCGAAATGAACCCATTAGTCATCTCTCAGGATATAAATTATGATTTTTTAAAGGGAAAAGCTAATGAGTGTCCTTAGGGTATTTGGTTAATAATTCATTTTAGGACAGTTTTGACATTACTTTTATGGGAAATGAAAAAAGTCGTCAAAACATTAATTATTTTTTTTCTTTCCCCATAGAAACTTTCTTTAATTGGATTATTAACCAATACCCTAAAAGTACTTGTAATATAATTATCTTAGGATACATGGCCACTAGATAGAATAAGGGTCTGTTTGTGATCCGTTTATTTTGTTGAAATTGAAAACTTTTTGCTGAATGTACTATAGATAAAGGTAAAAGTTAGCCGAAATAGTATAGTGGGACCCATAAATAGTACTGAAAAGTACAGTGGCATTTTGCCAACTTATTTTACTATTTAGCTTATTTTTGTTACTATTCATAGGCCTCATTGCAATTTTTGATACTATTTATAGGTCTCACTGTACTATTTCAACTAACTTTTATTTTTATCTACAGTACTTTCAGCAAAAAAATTTCAGTTTTAGCAAAATAAGCAGATCCCAAACAGACCTTAAGTTGTTTCTCAAAAGATAGAATAAGTTTAACTGTTTAAGCATATAATTTTTTTTATGAATTTTTTCATAATTATTGAGCTAATATAGTTATGGATAACAATAAAAATTATATAAGGTACATGTGAGAGTCATGTTGGCTTTATGCAATTTAAAAACTAAAGATAATAATTTTATGTGAGACATTTTCTTATATTCTAATAAAAAATTAATAATATTTTCTTTAAAAAAAAAATTAATAATTTTTATATAATGTTTTTTATTTACATCAATTTTTTTTGTTAGTTAAGTAATAATCGATATAAATGCACCAAAAGGTTCTTATATTTTGGGCCCAAATTCATTTTAGTCTCTACTTTTTTATTTTACCGCTTTTAATCCCCAAAATAAAAAAATATGTTCTATTTTGGTCTTTATCTTCATTTCACTAATGGAAACAACCTATGTAGTAGATGGCAAAAAAAAAAAAAAAAAAAAAAAAAAATCATCCTATGTGTCATTACTAACCTATCCACTTCAATTTCCCACCACATTTAGAGTCATGTGACTGACTCACACATTTGGCTAACAATTGTGAACCCAAAACCCTAACAACCAAATTTCATGATCAAAGCTCCTCCCCCACGACATAGCACAACTTATACCTCCAATTCACGATCGAAGCTCATCACTCATTCCAAACACCAAATCTCATCATCGACAGCTCATCCCATCGATGGAATCAAGCTCATCAATCGGTGTAAGTCTGAAGAGGAGAGCACTAATGAAGTGCTTCTGTTCCAAAAAAACCAATGTTAGTGGTATCATGGACATCAAACAATTTCAGCAAAAGGTTTTACGGATGTCCTAAATACTGGGTATTGACCGATATTAAACATAGATGTTTTTTTGTAAGATTTTGTTGCAATTTTGGGTTGAAGATTTTATGGGTATTACACAGTAATTTTTAGCTTTGGTTTGCATTTCAGGTGCAAGTGTAATTTTTCCAATGGCATGAAGATGAGATTTGTGAGAGTGGAAAGGTGCTTATCCTAGAGCAGAGGTAGATGATTATCACACTTGAGGCTGAGGTTGCATATTGCAAGAAGATAGAAAAGTTTTTCACACTATGTTTGGCATTGTCATTGGTGATATGTGGGGTTTGTCTTTTTGTGATTCTATCTTTGGTGGGTTAGATAGGTGGGGTGGAAAAAATGATGTAGTTGTGAATGTATGTAGCTTTTGGCTGTCAATTTGTTTCCAATTAGCAATGGAACACCTGCAGATTAGGCTGTGCTTGTAATTTGAATGAATTGGAAAACTTTCTCTCCACATGTGCATACTGCAGTGTTGTGCTATTTAAAGGTAAGTGGTGTGAAAGTCCTAATAGTTATTGTGGAAGATCACTCATAAAACAACTCAAATAAGATTTGCACAAACTTGCTACAATGAAATTTGTCATACAATCACAACAAAGATGTTTCAAAATCACTGGAAACTTTCATTGAATAAACTTCTAGCCAATGTCATACTATTCATAAAATCATTGGAAACTTTCATCCCATGAACATTAAAGCCCTAATAAATTTTAGCTGCTTTTAATTTTACCTTGTACCAAAATATTTACCCAAATAGAGGCTATTATTCAACCATTGACAATTTGGGATGGAAGTGAGTTTTCAGTTTAATGATTTTGGAGGAATGGAAATGAGTTTTCAGTTTAATGTTTTCGGAGTTTGGTATCTATTGTTTCATCTCTAGATTCAAGAAATGATTGATGATGGTGGAAAAGAGGGATTAAGAGAGGGATTTATGGTTTGATCGTCTGATTTGGGGTTTTAATTTGTCACATGATTCAGGTAGTTGATTAGTTAGTCACATGAGGGTCATGTGACTTTAAATGTGGTGGGAAGCTGACGTGGATAGGATAGTAATGACACGTATGATTACTTAATTAATTTTTTAATTTTTCGTCTGCCATGTAGGTTGTTTCCGTTAGTGAGATAACAGAAAAGACCAAAATAAAAAGCGCTTTTCATTTTCAAGACTAAAAAGGGTAAATTAGAAAAGTAGCAACCAAAGTGGAAATGTGGCCAAAATTTGGGGACCAAAAGTGCATTTACGCCATAAAACTATTAATGAAAATTTTGTTAAATCTCTCTCTCTCTCTCTCTCGCTCTCTCTGTGTTTGTGTGTACGTGCACAATGCTTTTTTCATATATTTTTAGGATGGGGAATAACCACCATTTTTCTATTGAGGAAAAAAAAACTCTTATGTGGGATAAAGGAGATGGGGACCATTCTTTCATACTTGCACAAAATACCTCTTCTAGCAATATTATGGGTAACAAAATTTACTTCTCTAAATGTATACCAAATCAACTAATTAGAGAAGGAATTGTTTGGCTTCTCTTATAAAACAACCAAAGCTTAAAATAGAAGTAAAAACAAAAAAGAAAATAATACATAAAACACAGAGCAATCCACATGGTAGACTGTAAGTGGTGGACAAACTACTTAAATTACTCTATGACATGCCATGATTGCGAGAATATAAAATCGAACACAAAAAGTGAATACGAGAAAGGTATCTATTTTATTTTTTAGTTGACCAATATATGACTTCACTCAAAAGGATCAAGTCTGTTGTTAAGAGCAGAATAGGATTTGGGAGTTTGTTGTAGCTGGGTTCGTGGTTAGTTGGGCCTCCTGTGATTATGGAATTGAGAAGAGAGAATTAAGAGAGTGGAAACAACTTGTACATTCCTATTCAATGCTTTCAAAGTATCAAAGTCATGGTTATGTACAATTCCTTGCCTCACTCACTGTAATATCAGAAACTACTTGTACAACTGTCATAGCCTCTAGTGACTAACAACCAACAAACTAACTCCTTCTGTAACTGACTCTTGATGACCGTGCAAACCTTCTTAGCTACTGTGAGACAGCCTTGGCTGATGAGCTGATTGATGAGCCGGTGTGATCTTAACATCTGTTAAATGCTACTGAGGCCTGATTTTCCTTCATATAAATATTTATTGTGCCACACTCACCTTCAGTCACATTAAATATGATTAAACATGTCCTCAACCCTTATTATTGCTTTAGCCTTTAGGAATGCCATCTAAGAGCAATCAATATGATTAAACTTGTTCCCTACCCTTATTATTGCTTTAGCCTTTAGGAATGCCATCTAAGAGCAATCATAGTAATGGAGTTAAAAAAATTTTGTTTTTAGCAACTCAAAAACTTACTTTTATCTATTTTAACCACAAACTTTGCAATACATTTAACATCAAAACTTCTATTTTATCATCACATTAAAATAATATAAGCAATCCAATTAAATAATATATCCCTATAAATCGGAACCTCCCAAAACCGACCACCCAAAACCACATCCCTGCAAATCAGAACCACCAAAAAAAAAAAAAAAAAAAAAAACCACATCCAGCAACACCTGCAACCAAACCCGGCAAAGATGAGTCTTTCCCACCAACACTGGAGGCAAAAAAACCCCCACAAAACCTCAACCACCTTGAACCCTCTGTGACCCATTCCAAACTCACCTGAGACCCACGGCCAGACCATTTGAGACCCACCTGAAACCACACCATCTGCAACCCACGAAACCTCACCTGAGACCCAGGGCCACACCATCGAGCACGGCCAAACTCACCATCGTACCCATGAACCCATAACACCAACCCAGAATGCCAACGCCGCACCCACCCACCAATCCGACCACCACAAAGTTCAAACCCATATCACAACCAACAAAACCGACCCACCATACCAAAACCCAGCAAGCCACAAATCACAAAACCACGAATTCGATCTCACCTCACCAAGTCAGACCCATGAATCCGACCTCACCAAGTCAGACCCATGAATCAGACCCACGAATTCAATCTCACCTCTTGACCACGAGTTAGACCCAGAAATCAGACCCACGAATCCGATCTCACCTCTTGACTACAATCGCCGAACCACGAAGCACAAACAAAGTCATAGGAGAGAGCAAAGAGAAAAAGGAAGAAGTGAGAGAGGAAAGAGATGAGAGAAGAGTTTGAGGAAAAAAAGAGACCGTTGGTGATTAAAAAATTAATTTTTGTGTTTACCTTCGTGCTATAGTGGGCTGTTGGGCTGTTAACAGCCCACTGTAGCGTGAAGCTAAAATATAGCCACAAATTTTAGCTATAACAACTCTACTGTAGGGCCTTTTTCGTTGGTTGAGATCTAAAATAACTCAAAAGTTATTTTAGCATTTTTATTGGGTCTGTTTGGATTGAATTTATTATTCTTAAAATTAAAAACTGAAAACTGAAAATTAAAAACACTGTAGTAAAATAATTTTTAAATGTGTGAATAGTGTTGTGAGACTCATGAACAATGCATGAACAGTGTTTTTTGTCCCCTACATAGTAAAATCACATTTTCACGTGCAGAAAAAAAAAAAAAAAAAACAAAAAACAAAAAACATAAAACGTGAACACAGGTTTCAGCTGAAACCAAACGGGCACATTGTGAGTACTCTTAGCTAAGCATACCCTCAGTTAACCAAAGAAAACAATCTTTTGACATGCCCAAATTTTAGGGATCTACTGAATTTACCATCGGATAGCTACGATCAGCTCCTAAGTAGGTCTTGGTAGCACGGAACATTCTTCTTTCCTTCATATAAGAAGGTATCTTCTCGACTTGCAGGGGTAGCTTGATGTAGTTGGTGGTCTAAGGTGAAAATTGATTATCTTGTTTTATATGCAAAATTATTATTAATTAACATGAATCTCATAGATTTTTTTTTTTCCTTTTTCAGAAAGTTTATAGACACAAAAAATTTGACAAAACTTTTTACATTTGTTGATGTAAGAGATTGATAGTGGTAAGTAAAAGAGAGATGTTAGTAATGGACCTAGATGAAAATTAATAGAAATTTGCTAACTTAACTATTGTGAAAAATGTTGTGAATTTTTTTGTGTATTGCTTTTCTTTTAGAACTGCTACATTCACAATATTTTTCACAACAATCCTAGGTGTTAGGTTACTTCTTGTTTTCTATTTGAGCCCACCATTAAAATTTTGTTTTTGCTAATCAATAACAGCAAATAACAATCTGCTACTTAGGATTTTTGTAAAAGTGTTATGAAAAATATTGTAAACGTAGCATTTTTCTTTGTTTTTTGTTTGTTTTTCATTTTGTAAAGTTGTTATTTACAACCATTTTGTGTTGACTTTAATTTCGTGCCAAATTTGATTGTAATTCTGTTCAATTATTTTTCCCTGTATTTTATGTGGGATTTTATTGTAAGGTTGTGTGTGAGAGAGAGTGTGAAGACTCATGCTTTGTGTTCCACCATGTCTTCACCTACACTATATATACCCTCATTACCCACATATTGTAAGGAGTGCTTTTCAGAGAGAAAACCCTAACATATACACTTGAGAGTTAGAGATTGTCATATCCACAATCATCTACACATTTCCTTGTGGTTTTCCTCTACTCCTACCTCTCCATCTCTAAATCGTTGAGAGGTTGATAGCCCAAATACTTACCACACCCAATCTGAGTGTCAAGTGAGTTTTTGGTGTTGTTGGGAAGCATTGGAAGAAGCCAATTGTTGACGGATGCAATCGGGCTGAATTGTGTGATCTGGGAAAGCTAGAGAAGACAAGGCTTCGTCAAGTCAGTTGGTAGCAGGAGCTTGGAGGGTTCGAGTACATGAGGTAGACTAGGCTTGGAGGGTCTTTTGTTATTCGTGTACTCCAACTTATTCTCTAGTGGATCGATTTACTGCTTGTAGGGCGACGATGAGGTTTTTCACCGAATTCTTCAGTTTCCTCTTTGATAACACGTCTCGATGTTATCTTGTGTTTGCATCCTTCTTCCCTATTCTTTTAGCTTTCTCTTTTATTGTTGATTTTTGATGAATATGGCTTAGAGTAGTTTTATCGTTTGTTCGCACGCATTTACTCTTATTTCGTACTTAGTTTAAGTTAGAATAAAAGCAACCGAGCCGTAACTTTTAATTGGGGGTCTAAACAAGCTTCTGTGTATTCACACATATTCGAGCTTTCACATTTGATAAAAAACATTATTTTATTTATTAGTTAATATTCAGACTTAATTAATACTATTACAATGAAAGAAATAACCCTAATGGATGAAATTTGGGGGCCTTTTTTTTACTTGGGACCATACGCGACCATATCAATTAATTATAACATTGAGCCGGCACTATTAGCATGAATCAACCTTGTTCAATCACAACAGACAATTTCCCAAATGTTCCATCCCTTCTTAAATCACTTGTTACAATTAGTCTTGTTTGTTGGAATTGCAAACCATAAAGAATCAACATTAGGTTAAATCAAGGTGACATAACCCAAGCAAACTAGGCCTCTAACTCTAGTTTGTGTAGATCCCTTTTTCAAACCAGAATTTGAACTTGTGGGCAAACAAAGCACAAACTAAAAAAGACTATGAAAATGAAAACTAATATCTATTATATTGGTGGTAATTACCGTAATTTTAAGAAATTTTTTTTAAAGAATTTTTAGAAGATATTAAATTCTATAAGAATGTGGTGTAAAACCCAAGATTTACTTCTCCAATTCCAACATGTTACATTATCATATTACATATTAAATAATAAGTACAACCACACTCAATCAATTCTTATACCCATTTGAAAATATAACTTAACTATTCATTTATTAAGATGTTATTATGTGTGGTAGGATCTATTTGTTGACACCTCATTTTGCAACCCGCATTTAACCTCACCTAGAGGGTAAAAGGGTAATTTTGCCTTGGAAATATGCATTTTAATTCTGGTCATTAGATCCTTAATCTCATTTCACCAAAATGATCTTGATGTTGTAACGATCAAATTCATTGGTCATAAGCCCTAATTGGACTACCAGATTGAAAGTTATCATCAAATCAAGTTTTAATGGCTGAGATGTACTATTACAAATTAAGTCTGACTATATGTGATTATGAAAAATTGATTTCAATTGGTTATAAATATAATCAATTTGAAATCAATGATATGTTATAATTTGATTTGTTAGGATTACATTTTGTAGTAGGGTTGCACACATCTAATTAACTAGATAATTAAACATTAATTATTTAATGAGTAATTTGTGCAATTATCTTTTAATTAGGGTAAATTTGGAACTAATTAAGTTTGAAATGAAAGTAATTGCAGCCTATTAATGTTAATTGGAAACTAATTTGGGAACTATTAATGCTAATTATGCTGAAATTGTTTTCTAACAAATGACCTTTGCTCTTCATTTCGTTGATATCTCTCAGGATATTTTAAATTTGTGAATGAAGTTAATTTTCCTAAAAATTAGACATCTAGGGCTTTAATTTGAGCACAAGACTGAGATAATTTCGATCAGAATTGAGTAAGATATGATTTTTTGAAGTTGGCTCTACAGATCGAATTTTGCTTGCTCCTCACTCCCACCAATCTCTACATTTGATGCACCAGTTTTCCCCAAAGGCTAAAATGAGGTCTAGGTTCATGATTCTTTGTCAACCCTCAT
Organism: Quercus robur; assembly: GCF_932294415.1. Classification (NCBI taxonomy): domain Eukaryota; kingdom Viridiplantae; phylum Streptophyta; class Magnoliopsida; order Fagales; family Fagaceae; genus Quercus; species Quercus robur. The sequence continues at coordinate 16,307,196 of NC_065538.1, read as the reverse complement.
TAGATGGCCTTCCATTCATATTTCCTCAACTACTACTATATAAACCCTCATTCTCCTCTATTCCAAGACACCAAAACCCCCTCTCTTCTCCTCTCTTGAATTCTAGTGAAGTAGAATAGTCTTGTCATATCTTGGTCTTCCTGAGACTCAAGGTATTGAGTGAAACTCAGTCTCCCTCTCCTAGTTCTTCTTTTTTCCTTTACCCTTAGGACTTCCACCAAGAGTCTTCTCTTCCACCGTATGGATATTGCATGAATGTATAATCCTTTTTCCTAACTGGTTTTTTATGTTGCCATGATGTGAGTTTAAGATTAAAACATGATAGTAATTATTTAAATTCCCTTGAATGTGTTTGCCATTTTTTATGAGTATTGAGGATGCATAGTCAGATTCACTTAGAATTTCATCTAATGGCCAATTAAAAAGAGTTGGAAGTAGAACTAGGTGGGATAATTATTGTTTTGCAAAATTAGGAGGGTATGACAATGGATGATAGGCAATATTAGGTGTGGGTTCTTGCGAGGGCTGGCTATCATGTGGGCTAGTGGGTTGACAAGTGTTGCCATCATATTCATTCATAGTAACTTCATAACTTTTCATTGGTTGGGTCATCACAGTTAGAGTCATACCATTCATAAGTCACATCCCCCATGGCACCATTCGCGTCATGACCCTTAGCATCATTCCCTACATCCACCAAATTACCACCCTCCTCAAACTCATCATCAACAAGAGCATCATCCCCATCCTCCACATCAACATCATAATCATCATCATCAACATCCACATCCACATCCTCCACACCAATACCACAACCAACCAAATTTGCAGCATCAACAACACTGACATCCCTAATAAACATTTGTTTCTGAATAGGGGTTTTATGTTCTACATAAATGTCTATTTTAGGATCAATGGGGTCAAGACACTTAAATAGTTCCTAAGTATCAGCATCATTGGACAAATATCTTGGACCATTGTGAAGATCGAACCCACTCACAACAAAATAAATCTGGACATAATCCGATACCCCCAACTCCACATCATAATGCTTAACCTTTGGTATAGAAAAGCAGTCTAAATCCACATAATCACAAACTTTCACCTTACCACCTATATACTACCTCTTAATCGAGTGGTGTAATACTCCATTATAATAAATAAACAATGTAAAATTCTGACCAAGCATCTTTCCTATGACAGTTGTAAATTAAAAAGGCAACACATAGCACAACATTTTAGTCAACAAAGACAGTGTTAAGTACCCCACACACACCAAAATATCAGCAGAAAAATATAGTGCTAAATGCTAAGTACCCCATGTAGTAAACAACTCCAAGTGTGGACCAAGTTATTTCGAGATAATAAAACTCCATGTGAAGATGTTTAACAAACAGACAAATAAGTAGATTATCCACCAAAAAAAAAAAAAACATAAATTTAAGATAGATTATCCCAAAACATTTAATCTCACCCATTAGTCAACAAAATCCAACATAAACAAACAAATGAAATAAAGTTACTCTTCAATAGAAAAATTCACCAGCTTTAAAGAATGCACCGCAAAATCTAACACAAAACCCATCTACTACTAACTATACCCAAAATAATGCAAAGCAAAAATTTTGGGTTTTCAGAACTTACCCAAATCTATACTTGGTCAGAGCCGAAGCCAGAGCTGCCTCTTGAAGCGGCAGAGTAGAACCTAACCTGCCGGAGCAGATGGAGACACTGCAAATTCCCTCTTCTCATTTCCGATCTCTCCTTCCCCTTTCCTGATATCTCTTTCTCTCTCAGTCTCGGTCTCGATCTTTCTTTCCCTCACAATTTCAAATATCTCCCTTTCTCAGTCTCTCAGTTTCTTTCTCTACCCCAATCGATCTCTCACTCTCTCTCTTTCCCCCTATTTGTTTCTCCCCCAAATTTCTCAATTAGGGTATTAGGATAGTTTTTGAATTTCACTGGGCAAGAGAACGACGTTGTTCCCTGAGCCCTTAGTTTTTTTTATTTTGTTTTTTTGGTTAATTAATGTTTTTCAGTAAAATTAAATTAAGAAATAAAAAAAATCCAAAACAACATCGTTTTGTTTAGTAAATGGCAACACTTAACCAAAGGATAACGAAGGATTGAGTTGACAAATTTGAAACTTAGAGGATTGAAATAACAAAACTGAAACTTAGAAGACTGAAGTGACAAAAGGTAAAACTTAAAGGGTTAGTTTTAGATTTTAGCCTTTATTTTATGTCTTTAATTCTTGACCCCTTAGGGCCTAGACTAAAATCAACTTGGGCTTGTCATTGGACCTCCGTAATAGGTATTCAGGAAGAACATATATATGTAAATGTTTATGTTGCTAGTTTCTTTTCTTATTTATCAAAACTGTTGAATATAATAAGCTAAACTATAGTGTAGCACTATAGCCTTTGTTCAAAGATGATTAAAAATGTAGCACAATAGGCAAGATTTAAGAGAAGAAAGCAAAACTGTGTCGTACTATGTGATGAACACAGACCAGAAACATACAGACATGGAACTTGACCCATTGCTAAAAAAGGGAAATTGACATTTGTTTTCTCTTTTTGGGAAGCATGGGTTTTAGGGTTTTGAAAGTTATAAATAATAAAAGGATACAAGGGTAGCCACGCTATTGCTTGCTAGAAAACCTTTTTTTTTTTATCAATTTTTGAGAGTTTTTATTTTCTATGGAAGCTTAATTAAGAACCTAAGTTAGGGTTAGGGGTGAATCCCCAATCTTATAAGTTGTTCACTTATCAATCCAAGCATGTCTATAACATTTTGATTATTGAAATCAATTGTTCTCTTTTCATAATTGTTTTGTTAGAATGATATTTAATCGCTAATTCTTTCATAAGTATATTCTTCAATTTTCTTATTGTTAGAATAGGGTTTTATAGTCTCTCTAGCAAAATGTGGTAATCTTATTAGATATTACTTTTGCCATAGTATTGCCTCCAGGGTATGCAATTTTCTTGAGTTTTTCTAGCAAAACTATTATTTTCTAGACTAAATCGTTGGAACAATTGATGAATATAATCAACTAAAGAGTGTTTTATTAATCAAGTTTTTTTTCTAAATTTTCCAATAAAATAGTTTATGTGTTTACTTATCCAATTGTGTACTAAAATTGGATTGGTAGTGAATGCTTAACGATATAGATATACAAACCCCGATGCCCTAGTGTTTTTAATTATTGAATTTTACCAAACTTTATTTGTGCTAGTTTAAATAATATTTTTCTATATATTATTAGTGCTTTTGATTTTTTTTTTCCTTTTCTCGGTGGAATGATAATCTTTGTTACACTACAATTTCCATTACAAAATTGTAAGAAATCAGTGCCAATGTCTAATCACAAGTCAAAACTTAGTGCTCCGAGCGTTAATGATAGTCAACCTTTATTTTTTTTTTTTTTTTATTTTTTTTATTTTTTATTTTTTCTTTTTTCTCTTTTTGAGAAAGATAGTCAACCTATTTCTCAATTTGTAAATGAAGAAAGATTGGTGGAATTGAGCTATAGTAGTTTTAGTAATGTCTTAATCAAAGAAATTTAGCGAAGGGGATTGGGCCTAGTGTATCCCAACCTGGATCACAAAGAACCTTTGGGTCAGGACCCAAGCACTATCCACGGGCTTGCGGATGGACCCAACTAAGCAAATCAATTCGAAATGAACTTCTCTCAAACATGGTAGGGACCTTTGGAATAACTTTTTGGTTAAACAAAAAAGTATCATAGACTTGCCTGTTACATGTGCAGATCACATGTTGTAAGGGGGTGGTCTTGTTCATTCCCTTTGACATAACCTAAGCATCTTTCACATGTAAGATAAACCTACACAACCCACACACACCTTTGACTTAATGAACACCCCCAACTAAAGCCCAATAAAAAATCCAAATTTGCATATCCAAGCCCATCACACACAGCTACCAAAATAATTAAGTTCACTAGTTCCCTTTGTCAAATGAATAGTAATGTATACGTAACAAATGCATAAACAATAATTGTAAGTTTATACATATATCGCAAAAGAAAATTGATATATTTGGTAAAAAGCAACATAGATCGATCATGAGAAAGTCCGAATCACAACATACTAACATAGTGTAACTTAGTAACAAATTACAGATACTACTTTTATTATTGAAAATCTGCTATCAGCTCCTTTTGAAACGAATAATAGAATTAGAATATCACACAAAGATTGATATATTTGGCAGCAAATTACAATACAGTGACACTTTTTTTTTGGATATAAGTCATAACTTCATTATACAGAAGCACAGGAAACATTCAACCACCACACACATACACCTCCAAAAAAGGAAGGAGGGAGAATTTATTACAACACATACTAGACCTAATCACAGTAGCAAACTTTGCATGAGCATGGACAACAGAGTTTCCATCTCTTAAAGCCAAAATAAATGAACAATATTCAATTGCAGAAATTCATAATTAAAACGTTGATATATTTGGTAGCAAATTATTACAACATAATAAAACATTGAAACTACGTCACCATTGTACAAACAACTTTTTTTCTTGAAATTTGGCTCTCAGGAGTCCTGAAATATGTAAATAGTATCATGGAGAGCTATTCTCAGACTGAGTTTCAACAGGAGTTGCACAACACTGACAACAAGAGCCAGGTGGTGCAGGTGTGCAACAAACACAAGCAGGACATATTGGTCCCGAAGCTGCAAGCAAAACAAAAATGAAAATCAAACTTAAAATCTTGTCCCGATTAGTAAGAGTAACACACATATATATATAAACATTGATGATGAATTATTTATATATATACCTCGTTGAGTAAACCTAACTGCATCACATGTTGATATCGGGGACAAGATGATGGCAAATATGAGAAGGGTCACCAAACTAGAACTCAAAGCCTTAGGTGCCATTGCTTATAAGAAAGATATATTTGCTAAGATGAACAAAATATGGTGTAGGGTGAACCCTATATATAAAAGATTTGTGGGGGGTTTTAGTTTTTTAGAAACACATATTTTAACTAGATTGGTATGGGAAATGCCGCATAGTTTGAATGTAATGTTTGATTATTCGTGGGATGAATGGATGAAATCTTTGTAACATTTTGCAATGTCATCTTCTTGAATTTTATACAATTAATGGAGTGAATTAATGGACTTCGCCATATTCAATATTTTCTTCTTTTGACTTGACTGAAGTTATGATTTCTATTTTATAGTTTAAACTTTTCAACTTTCAAGGGCATTTGAGCTGTCGATAAGCTTAAGCTTTGGTTGTTTTCATATTTTAAATTAAAGTCAAACTCAAGACTTGAAGAATTGATAAGTACCCTTACCAGCTGCTATTATAAAATTTACATCATGAATTGAATTATGAAGAATCAAAATAAAAGTCTTGAGAAAACAGGTTTTATAAATGTGTCCCCCCTATTCGATTTCGTTTTATAGTTCTTGAATATTTTTTTGTTGAATGATCGAGCACCTCATTATAAATATTTTAAAATAATACTAAAAGAAGAATTATTGAAGTAGAGAATCCACAGAGAACCAGCAATAAAAGTCTATAAAAGACATAATAATAATAATAATAATCTCAGAGGACTCTACCCAAATCATAAGCAAGGAAGAGCCTTGTTTTGTATAGAGTTACAAAATTGACCACCACTTTCTATTCTAGTTTTGATCTCCGGTCTAATTTTCGTAAGTATGACCTTCATAGATTAATCCTTCCTCCATTTCGGTTTGTTCATAGGAACAAAATATTTTGATAACAGCCTATTTCAATATACCATTTCGATATAACTATTAAAACAAATTATACTTTTATATATATATATATATATATATATCAAAATCAAGTAATGCACATTCTTAATATCTTCATTACATAATATAAATATATAACATGTCAACTGTTCAACTATAAGTAAAGAAATATTAATGAAAAAAATTATGTCATATGTGAGTAAAGTTAACAAGAAAAACACATTCTTAAAGGAAAATAATAATAAATTTTCCAAGGGAGACAGTTCCACCTAAATTTTCCACGAAAGACGCATCATACACTACCTGATAGCCATATCGAAGGAAAAAACTCAACAGTGTCATTTAGATGCCAATAGTCATGCCAAGGGAGACAGTTCCACCTAAACGTGCCATGAACTTGATGACTGGCCTTGTTATTTATCTTGATTTCAAAATCTTCCTCAAAGACCAAGAGAAATCTGAGGGAATAGTGCCTACCCCAATGACTCTTTCCTTTAAGAAGATTCAAGTGAACTCATGTCATATTGACCTTGCATGAGTAAATAAATTCCAAAACAAATCCCATAATAGCAGCCTTATTCTACTCCTCTAATCTAAAGACAAATTGAGAAACTCTATCTCAAGATGCGTTAGAGAGAGATTTTGTATTTACATATATAGGTGGAATACATGCTGAATCAGTGAGAATTTAATACACAGTAGCTGTTATATTACATTGTTAGCGGCTGGAATTGTGGAAGATATGATGCAGAGAAGAGTTGATTCAGAAGCTTTCCAAATCTGTTGCAGCAGATTCTGCAGTAGCTTCCATATCAGTACCTTTCCAAATCTGCTGATGTTGACTTTGTTGTAAATTCCATATCTGTTATGTTTTCACTCCCCCGCAAACTATGACGAGGGTCAAACACAAGGCCCAGTTTGAGTCTTAAATCAAGGAATAATACCTTGGATAGGGGCTTGGTGAAAATGTTTGCCAGTTGGTGTTTGGAAGGAACAAAATAAGTTTCAAGAGCACCAAGAGCCACTCTTTCACGTACATTGTGATAATCTAATTCAATGTGCTTTGTTCAACCATGGAAGACAGGATTCATAGTCATGTATAATGCACTGAGATTATCACAATGTAAGATAGGAGGGCATGGCAATGGGATACCAGATCTAGAAGAATGAAGCATAGCCAAGTTAATTATGCTGCAATGGAGGCCATAGCTTGATATTCAGCTTCAACACTCGAACGGGCTACTGTGGATTGTTTCTTGGCACTCCAAGAAATGCAATTGCCACCTAGAAAGGTACAAAAATCAGTTATGTATCACCTAGTGATTAGGCAGCCAGCCCAATCTGCATCAGAGAATCCATACAAGTCAAAGGTGCTTGATTTATGAATGCTTATCCCAAGGGTAGTGGTGCCACAAACATAGCAAAGAATGTGTTTGACCATCTTGTAATGACCTATAGTAGGAGCATGCATGAATTGGTAGGCAAAGTTGACACTATAGGAAAGGTCTGGTTTGGTAAATGTTAAGTACTGAAGAGCTCCCACCATGCTTCTATAGTGAGATAGATCAGGTTATAGCTTCATTGTAACTGATAAGTGTCGTCCATTTTCAGGCATGAGAGTAGAGATTGGTTTGCATGACTTCATAGAGGCACGACTAAGAATATCCTCAGCATATCGTTTGTTAAGAATATAAAGTGTGAGAAAGACTGAATAGTCTGTATATTGATGTGTGTAAAATAATGTACAATAGAGAGCCTTATATAGGCTAGATATGTGTGCAGTACAAGTAAAAGGAGTAAATTACAAGTACAGTATACTGGGCTAAGCCCAATGGGCTAAACTAGTCTAAGCTATACACTAACATCCCCCTTCAAACTCGAGGTGGCAAGGACGAAGCCAACTGGAGTTTGGATATAAGATCTCGAAGACGACTAGGCGGGTGAGTCTTGGTAAAGATATCAGCAGGCTGGTCAGTAGAGGAGATGGAGAATAACTTGAGATTTCCTTTCTTAAGATGTTGGCGAGTGATGTGGTAGTCGATCTCAATATGCTTAGTGCGTTCATGGAAGACATCATTATGAGTAATGTAGATAGCACTACGATTGTCACAATAAAGAGGAGTGGTAGTAGGCTGTGGAGCATCCATGTCAGCCAAGAGCCAGCGAAGCCAAACAAGCTCATAAGTGGTGTCGGCAAGGGCATGATACTCAGCCTCAATACTAGAACGGGAAACCACATCCTGCTTCTTGCTGCGCCACGAGACCAGAGAAGTACCTAACAGGAAACAGAAACCTGTGATAGAGCATCGATTAGTCGGATCACCTGCCCAGTCAGCATTTGAATAAGTATGAAGCTCGAGAGAAGACCGAGAGGAGTAATGCAGACCATGATAAAGTGTGCCTTTGACATATTGGAGAATTCGAATAATAGCAGCATAGTGGACAGAACGAGGTGCATCCATGAACTTACTAACCATACCCACGGCATGTGAAATATCCGGACGAGTAACAGTGAGATAGATCAAATTGCCAACCAATTGACGATAGCGAGTAGCATCGGATATAGGTTCACCGTCCAAGGGTGTGAGTTTTGCATTGTATTCCAAAGGAGTGGAAACAGTCTTGTTATCAGTGACACCGGCTTTGGAGAGAAGATCAGAAGCATATTTAGCCTGGGAAAGATAGTATCCATCAGAGGATGAGGTAACCTCAAGCCCAAGAAAATAGCTGAAAGTGCCCAGATCTTTCATCTCAAAATGCTGACTAAGGAAGTTCTGAAGAGAGCGGATACCTGCAGAATCATTTCCAGTAATAATCATATCATCAACATAAAGAAGAATAAGAGTGATACCAGTAGAGGATCTTCGAACAAAGAGAGCAGTGTCATGAGAACTCGAAGTGAAACCCTACTGAGCAACAACTGAGCTAAACTTTTCAAACCAAACTCGAGGAGCCTGCTTGAGGCCATAAAGAGCACGGCAAAGGTGGCAAACTTGATTGCCTGAGTGTGGATAGCCAAGGGTGGTTGCATGTACACTTCTTCATGGAGGTCTCCATTGAGGAAAGCATTTTTCACATCCATTTGATAAAGAGGCCAACGGTGAACAGCAGCCACAACAATGAGACATCTAACAGATGTAAGACGAGCAATATGAGCAAATGTTTCCTCATAGTCAATACCATACTCCTGAGTAAAGCCCTTGGCAACTAGGCGAGCCTTGTATATCGTTCAACAGATCCATCAGCCTTGGTCTTGATCTTGTAAACCCACCTATAACCTACTACAGACTGACTAGGAGGCAAATCAACCATATCCCAAGTGTGGTTCTTATGAAGGGCATCTAGTTCTTCATTCATAACTTGCTGCCAAAGAGGGTCAGTATAAGCCTCACGATAGGTGTGAGGTTCATAGAGAGTGGCAAGAGCAAAAGAACAATGATAATCAGTGAGATAAGGGGGAGGAATGCTTACCCGAGTGGAACGATGAAGTTCAGGACCAATAGGTGACTCAGGAGAGGGTGGTGCCATAGGATCCAAGACAGGCGGGTCATATGTCGGAGACAGAACCGGAGATGAGTCGTCTGGAGAGGCAGTCGATGCTGAAGAATCCTCCACAAGTTCAGGATAGAGAAGGAGGAAAAGATCAGTAAAAATGGGAGACTCTGAGGAAGAAGATGTAGGAAACTGCTGAAGACTCGTGAAAGGACGATGTTCCCAAAACTCAACATGACGGGAGACACGAAGGCGATGAGAAATGGGATCATAGCAGCGAAACCCTTTTTGAGACACACCATAACTAAGGAAACAACATAGACTAGTACGAGGTTGGAGCTTTGTTCGTTCATGAGGAGGAAGAGAGACAAAGCAAGCACAACCAAAAACCCGAAGAGAGGAGTAGTCAGGAGTTTGACCATAGCGAAGCTCAAATGGTGATTTGTTGTGTGTAGTTGGTGAAGAAATATGATTAATGGTGTGCACAGCAGTGAGTGTGGCCTCACCCCAAAAGCACTCAGGAAGAGAGGCAGAAATGAGAAGGGTGCGGACAACATCAAGAATGTGACGATGTTTTCGTTCTGCACGACCATTTTGTTGAGAGGTGTAAGGACAAGACCGCTGAGGGAGAGTACCATGTCTGTCTAAAAAGGATAAGAAAGATTTATCATTATATTCTTGAGCATTATCTGATCGAAAGACTTTAACGGTGCAATTGAACTGTGTTTCAATCATTTTATGAAATGTTTGGTAAATAGACACAAGTTCAGACCTATGGTGAAGCAGATAAATCCAAGTATACTGAGAAAAATCATCCACTAATATGACAAAATATTTAGATCTCCCCTTAGTGGGAATAGGTGCAAGACCCTAAATATCAGAATATATAAGATCAAAAGGGGCAGAAGAAAAGGAGTCACTTTTATTAAAGGGCAATTTTGTTTGTTTGCCAAAATGACAGGAAGTACAATCAAAATTTTGAAACTAAACTAAACCTAAATGACCTTGAGAAGCTAATAATTGAAGACGAGATAAGGATGGATGGCCAAGACGAGCATGCCATAGATCAGGTGAGGAGGTGGTTGTGGTAGCAGCTGCAGAAACAACTTGTGAAGGAATCTTCAAGTCATGAACCTCAAACATGCGACCAACCTTACGGCCTGTCCCAAGCACTTGACCCGTCCGGGGGTCCTGCACATCCACACCATGATTAGTAAATAGAAGATCTACGCCTAATTCGCAAAGTTGACCAACAGAAAGCAAATTGAGGGATAACTTTGGAATATGAAAAGTGTCACTAAGGGATAAACAAGGAGAAGAGATTGTTCCTTTATGACTAACAGGCATAGGAGTTCTATCAGCAGTGTAAATAGTGATTGGATGTTCTAAGGGTGCCTTATCAGAAAATTGGGATTCATCAGGAGTCATATGGTTACAACATGTAGTATCAAAAGACCAAGATTGTTTACCTGAGGTGACAGAAAGGGCAGTGGAAGTGCGGGATAAAACCTGTTGAACAACTGCCTCAATATCAGTCGTAATAAGTGAAGAAGCCAAAGATGGACCTGTAGGAACCGATGGATCTGAAGGACATACAGCAGCTGCCTGAGGAAGAGAAGTTTTATTCTACTCTTGCACAAATTTTTGTAGCTTACGACAAACAGAGATGTCATGGCCTTTGGCATGGCAAAACTTGCAGTGAGTACCTTTGGAAGACTGAGAGGTGGGACGCTTGGAGTTTATTCGCGGCGGAGCAGTGAATGCAACAATGGGAGGCTGTGGTGAGGGTGTAGCCAATACATGATCAGATGATGTCATGTGATAAGTAGGCCGACGATTCTCCTTAGAAATGAGCTCCTTTACTGCAGCATCAAGAAAAGGAGTAGGAGACCGGTTAAGTAGAGAAGCCCTAGTAGGCTCAAAATCCTCACGTAAACCCATCATGAAGTGCATAAATCTATGGCGATCCTGATATTTGACAAAAAGCTCAATGTCCTTAGAACACACCAGTGGAGGATCTACAGCAAAGAGTTGTTCCCACATAGTAGAAGTCTGAGAATAAAAATCAGAAATAGACTGACCTGTCTCTTGGCGCATTTGATAAAACTTTGATTCAATGTGAAACTCCAAGCTTGAATCATTAGTGCAGTTATAACGATCGGCCAAAAATTTCCAAGCAGCCTCAGCAGTTTCAAGGTGAGGAAGAAGATTATGAATGGAGGGAATAGAGGTATTGATAAACTAAGATAAGATCTTACTCTGAATACTCTCCCATTCCTCTAGACGTTCTTCATAATCATCTGTTGTAACAGCAGTCTTGGAAGACTTTTCAGCAGCTGTGGCTTTGGACTTAGGGTCTGGTACTGGCTTAGGAATTGAACCAGTCACATATCTCCACAGTTTACGACCCTTGAGAAAGACGGTCATATTTTGAGACCATGCATGATAGCTAGTAGAACCATCCAACATGATGGTGATAGGACGTATGATATCTCGTTCACTTTGTTAAGCCATAATGAAGAAAATGACTAAAAAGTGAGATTTAGATACCTCAAATTCAGAAACGGAGCCCAAAATCAGAATCTACGCGAAAAACTGAGCAAGACAGGTCCTGTTGAAAAATTTTGACTTGGTCAACGGTCAACGGTCAAAGTCAACAGTCAAGTCAAAGTCAACGGTCAACGGTCAGGTCTGTCAAGTCAATGGATGACGTGTGCTGACGTGGCAGTGTGACATCACACTAGGGCTGACATGGCAGTCCGTGAAACGAAGCTAGTGCGTGGGGCGCGTGTGAGCGAGTGTGGTGCGTGGAGGACGTCTGGTTTAGCGCGTGGGGCGCATGAGTGAGAGTGACGGCTCGTGGCGGCGCGTGCTCGTGAGGCAAAAACTTCAGGTAGCGCGTGAAGGCGCGTGTGGAGTGGTTTCTGGCCGTTTTTGGTTGGATTTTGCTCGGGATTGTCTGTTCTGTCACTCAATGCCTTTGCTTTGACAGTTGGATGAGTAGAACAATGAGATCCGAGAGTTGCTGGGACTGTGGGCGTGACGGCGGTGACTCACTTCTGACAGTGGCTACTGGATGAAGGCGAGGGCAGTGGAAGAATGCCAGAGATGTCCACAGGAACCAGAAAGTCAGAGGAATGGCTCTGATACCATGTTAAGAATATAAAGTGTGAGAAAGACTGAATAGTCTGTATATTGATGTGTGTAAAATAATGTACAATAGAGAGCCATATATAGGCTAAATATGTGTGCAGTACAAGTAAAAGGAGTAAATTACAAGTACAGTATACTGGGCTAAGCCTAATGGGCTAAACTAGTCTAAGCTATACACTAACATCGTTGTTGGCAAAGAAAGAGGACATGCTGACGACGGTGAACTTCAATACCAAGGAGATGGTGAAGGAACCCCAGGTCTTTGATGGAGGATTCCTGACCACGTTTGGTAATGAGCCAATTGATGCGATTGGCATCATTACTACTGATCACCATATCATCAACATAGAGGAGTAATATCAGGAAGTCATGTTATGAGTGACAAATAAACATTCTGGGATCAGAGATGCTGGAATAAAATCCAAGGTTAAGGAGAAATGTACCGAGTCAATCAAACCAAGCTCAAGGAGCTTGTTTAAGTCCATACAAAGCACGGTTGAGTTCGGAAACATGAGTTGTATATTTAGGATCAATATATCCTGGAGGTTGTTGCATATAAACTAGTGTGGAAAGAGAACCATGAAGAAATGTGTTTTTTACATCAAGTTGCCTAAAATTCCAACCTTTGACAATTGCCACTGTGAGAACAAGGCATATGCTAGCAAGTTCGATCACAGGAGAGAATGTTTCTGAGAAATCAATACCATCAACTTGGTTAAACCCCTTAGCCACCAGCCTTGCTTTGAGACATTCAAGGGAGCCATCTACTATCAATTTAGCTTTGTATACCCATTTACACCCAATGACATTCATATTCGGGCAATGAGGTGCAAGGCAGCAAGTTCTTCATCCATAGCAACAGACCATCCAGGGTGTTTCTTGGCAGATGTAATTAACCTTGGTTCAGTAGGTATGATTAGTGGAACTCGTACTGTGTTAAGGCCAAGATACTTGGGATTGGGACATTGAATCCCTCGTTTGGAGTGAGTCACCATGGAATGGCCATTTGGAACTGGAACAAATAGTTCTGGCTAGAGGTCGCTTTGTTCTATAGGAGGAACAAAGCTAGATGGAGTGCTGGTAGAGGGTGGAACCAAGCTTTGTTGATTTGATTCAGCTTCAGTTGTAGGTGGTTGAACATGAGGTGTTTCAATTGGGTCTTGGTGACGGTCCATGTGAGAAACGGTTGGTGGTGCAAAACCTGAAATCGGAATAGCATTAGTCAATTCTGTTGGTAATGAAGATGCCTCCCAATTTGGAAAGGTACTAAGTTCCCCTTCAATTGGATTACCTTCATGTAGTTGTGTTGGGGTGGAGAATGGTAAGATCTTCTCATCAAACACAACATGGCGAGAGATGTAAATTCGGCCAGTGGGTGGATAAAAGCATTTGTATCCTTTGTGCTTGGTGTTACATCCAATGAATACACAAGGGAGAGACTTGGGTTCCAATTTGTTGCTCCTATAATCTCCAAGATATGGGAAGCATTTACAACCAAACACATGAAGTGATGAATAGTCAGGCTGTTTTCCATAAAGTTTTGAGAAAGGAGAGTCCATACCAAGTGTTGGTGAAGGTAGATGATTGATCAAGTATACTGCAGTGGAAAAACACTCAATCCAAAACCTGGTGGTAAGTGTGCATGGAACATCATTGTGAGGCTTAATTCTATGATGTTTTGATGCTTACGTTCGGCAATACCATTTTGCTCAGGTGTTTTTGGACAAGCAAATTGATGATGAATACCAAGAGTAGCTAATTTTCTACTAAACTCTCTACTTGCAAATTCTTCTCCCTCATCACTTTGGAAAATATGAATATTGGCATTGAAATGACAACTTATATACTTATGAAAATTATCAAAGCAATTAGTTAAATTAGATTTCTTGCGCATAGGATAGAACCAAGTGAAATGTCTATAGTCATCAATGAAAATTGCACAAAATCGAAATTGTTCTCGAGACCTCACTAGGGCTAGTCCCCATAGATCACAATGAATCTTATGGAATGGGGTTTTTATGTCATGTTCAACAGATAAGAAAGGAAGTCTACATGACTTTCCCATTTGACAACTAGTACATATGGTAGAGAACTTATTTTTAAGATCAAGAGAGATAAATTTCTTCATACGAAGATGATCTACAACCCTTTGATGAGGATGACCCAAGTGTTAATGCCGACATTCATTGTCAACACGTTTGAATCGAGAAGAAAAGAATTTTGCAGTATTGAAACCATCCTTTGAATCTCCAGCAAGTGCATACAACCCATCCTTCTTAGTTCCCCTTGCTACTATTCTATTGGTTAACCTGTCCTTGATCACAAAACCATCTCCATCAAATTCAAATTTAAGTGGAAGGTCAGATCTAAGTTTACTTACGGATATTAAATCTTCTTTATATCAGGAACTAATAGCACATCATTAAGTTGTAGAGAATTTTTACCAGACTTAATGTTTGCTTGTCCAATATGAGTGATCTGTAAGACATCTCCATTTCCAACCATTACTCCTTCTAAACTAGTATAAGGTGACAAAGAATGGAGATTACTTGAGTTTCTTGTGATGTGATTAGTAGCACTGGTGTTCGAGAACCACTTAGAGTCTTGGCTGTCAGCAATGGTAATGGCAGCAAGTGCTTGTGGTATGTTTTTTGGTGTGAAGGAATGATTGAAACGATTGAAGCATTTGAGGGCTGTGTGATTTCATTTGTTGTATATTTGACATATAGGAACTTCATCCTTATTGTTGGATCTAAAAGGATTATTTGCACTTTGAACTCGTGCATCTTGTTGATTTGGTTTCCTTGAACGAGATGAGTGTCCTCGAGAAAAAACACGTCCTTTCGAACTGAAGGAGTTCCCCCCCACCCCCGCCTCATTGTTTTTCTTGTTTTTGTTTGTACGTTGGCCATAGAAGGCCATTTCAGGTGTAGGTTGTGTCCAGCTGATGCCTCTTGTAGTGACTCTCCAATAGAGTAACAATCTCTGTGTAAGGTGGGATTGGTGGCCGAAGCATCGTGGTGGTGAACATCTCGAAACCTTTGCCAAGACCATTAAGGAGCCACCATGACTTCTTATGGTCTGGTACACGTTTTCCTATGGTAGCAAGGTTGTCACAAACAGCCTTAAATCTACGTAGATATTCTACCAAGATGTCTGTACCTCAATTCGTACAGGTGAACCGCTGCTTGAGTGCAAGGCTTTGATCTAAAGAAACACAGGCAAAGGTATGGACTAATGCATTCCAGACCTCGACAGCAGTATCAAGACCTACTACAATGCCAAGTACTTCTTTTGAGAGGGTGGCTGTTAGCCATTCCTTTACTAGGCGATCAATCTCTCGCCATTTTATAAAGCTGGGATTGAGAATCTTTGACTGTGAGTCAGATTCCTCAATAGTAACAAACTGCAGTGGTTGCTTTGCCTCACCTGTGATGAAGCCCCGAAGATCATAGCTTTCAAGGATGTTTAACATCTGTGACTTCCAAAGAAGAAAGTTTGTGGATGAAAGTTTGAGTGACACAAAATTAGCGACATTCTGTGTCACATGGTAAGGGTATTCTTCAGATTGGGTTGAAGACAAAGAGGAGTTTGTGGTGGAAGACATGTTATAGCTGTGAACAAAGCAAAGAAAAAAAAATCTCTCTATCTCACCTTTAGCTCTGATACCATAAAGACAAATTGAGAAACTCAATCTCAAGATGAGTTAGAGAGAGATTTTGTATTTACATATATAGGTGAAATACATGTTGAATCAGTGGGTGAAATACATGCTGAATCAGTGAGAATTTAATACACAGTAGCTGTTATATTCCGTTGTCAGAGGCTGGAATTGTGGAAGATATGATGCAGAGAATTATGAAGGAGTTGATTTAGAAGCTTTCCAAATTTGTTGGAGCAGATTCTACAGTAGCTTCCATACAGTACCTTTCCAAATCTGCTGATGTTGACTTTGTTGTAGATTCCATATCTGTTAATCTTCTCTTAAACCACCCTTATATTTTGGTTTTCATATTAGATCCCATTTAATCTGCCCCAAATGCTGAATGGTCAAATCCATTCCACAAAGAGAGGTGCTACGTCTACAACATTTTTACAATAAATTATGGGTGGTTAATTATTATTGGTTCAAATTTGAATTTAGTACTGAGATTACTTTTTTAACCCAACAATAACAACCAGTAACAACCTGTCACTTAGGATTTATTGTAAAAATATTGTAAAATTATTGTAGACATATCATTTCTCTTCCACAAAAACCCTCCTGAGCTTTTGTTCCGCAATCTTAACAACCATTTTTGGAAGGATGAAGATTATGGTTTAGTACACTTAAAAGGCTAAAAAAGATTTACTTAATCAATTGCAACCTTCCAACATAGGGCAGAGACTTAGAAGACCATGAATTTACTATTGCAATATTCTTATTTATAAGAGGACTACATTCTTTTTCAATGAGCTTGCTAGATATGAGAGGCACTCTAAGCTAGCTAACTGGAAATTTTCCTTCTTTGATTTGGAGCATGTCAAGAATCTATTGCTAAACAACTCACTCTTGGAACATGGGAGCATTGGCTTATAAGCCAAAAGACTTATAAAATCTTCCAAGGCCTTTTTCACCTCTACTACAGACTAGATATTAGCAAATTTGTGGGAACACCAATAGTTAACAAGCAGTGAAGTATAAAGTGCAATTCAGCAGAATCGCATGCTTTCATTATATCAATTTTCAAGGTACACCTAGGCTGCCTCTTTTCTTATGATAGTTCTTCACCATTTCCTGCATTAGTAACACTTTTTTCTGTTATGTTTCTTCCCGGATAAAGGCAGGTTGAGATTTTGCCAATCACTTCATTCAAAGAAGGTTTCAATTTGTTGGCTGAGATAGTAGTAATGCACTTATAAATGATATTACTGAATTTACAGTGACATATAAGAGTGAACTCAGATATTTTGGAAGGATAGGGATCAAGGCCACAACAATAGCATTGACTTCCCCCCATGAACTTGCTAGATTTACAAAATGACTGTATATCTTTAATTATAGACATCCTTATGAATAATAGACTAAGCCATTTTGAAAAATTGTGCTACGACTTCAGCTGGACTACATGCTTTAGCATCATCCATACAAAAAATAGCATTTCTTATATATTGAAGGGTAGAACGGAAAATTTCAACTCCTCTATTATTTGGATTGGAAACAACTCATGAACTATTCCCTCCTCATTAAGCTTGATGTTTGATGCTCAAAAGCAACTGCTTATAGAACTCTACAATCATACTTAGCAAAAATTCAAGATCAGTAATCTTGTTGCCATTAATTACTGTCAACTAGACATTCGACTATGCTTATAGAAACTTCCTCAACTTGGACAAGGGACTAACACAAGTGCAGACGATCCATTTCCCTCCCCAATAGTCAGGATTTTTTGGAAAATAAAAATCTAAACTAACTCGAGTTGCATATTAGCATTCATCATCTTTTGAGAAAGATGATCAAAGAAATTCTTTTATTTTTCTCCTTTAAAGTCCCTTTAAGAGCTTTTAGCTTGTTGTATAGCTTAAGCATGGGAACACATTTCACATCAATATCCCAGACATTTTTGATCCAGACAAGATAATTTTTATGCGCATTTATTAATACAATATTGTCAACAGAGATTATTAAAGGGCAATAAAAGTAGAACTGCACAATATTATCAAAAAAAGATTATTATAAGGCAAAAAAGTAGAACTGCACAGAGCACAACTATTGCCTTTTATTAATACAACATATTAATTACCAAACATAGGAAATAGACATCATCTCGAAAAGTAAGATGATCTCTTCTTCAATCGCTAGCTAGAAGATAATCACTCTCATGCATCGACTCATCAAACTTCAAAGCTCTCAACTTTTCACCATTTTAGCTTTGCAGGGAAGTACTGTAACAAGTTAACCCATAGAACAAATAAGAAACCAGTAATTGAGGTGATAAAGAAACTTGTAATCTTCAAATGGTACTCACCTTTTCAATCAGAGAGATATAGTATGGCTTGACCTTCTCAACATCAATTCGAACTTTGCTTTTGCTATAGAGGTCATATTTGCTACATTAAAAGAACAAGAAAAGAGAAATTGACATTTAGTATTTATAGTTTAAGGAGAAAGTGACAATCATTCATCATCCAAATAGAGTCTTACTTGAATATTTGAAGCCATTTCAGATTCTCAACATCCTCCTCATTCATTAAGTGCTTATATGCCCCCGATCTATGTAAGGCTGCAATATCAAATATTTCCATTAGATCATTTAATAAGAAAATAGGGCATATTTCATGTAAATGGGAAGCTTATACTTATAGCATTTGTCCATATTTCCTACTTACCATAGAATGAGTGGTATCTGATGACGAAAAGACCTGCTGAAGGTAGAGTGGTCTTATTTTCCTTGGCCACCTGACAATAACATACCAAAGTTACAGATTCTTTCATTCTAGTTTATGAATAGTACATTGATTTTCATGTATACAATGAAATTTAAACTATTTTTTTATAGTTCAAAGATGTACCAAATACATGTAGTCATCGTGTCCCCATGACATCATTACATTGTTGAGTCCACATCCCTCAAAGTAAACTCCATATTTAGTATTGTAAGCAGGATTGTAGTGGTCTGGATTTTCCTTGAAATACTGTGGTCAGAATGTAACATTAGGTCAGATGTTTGAACTTTGATCCACCAAAGACTAGAATGTTTCGTAAATTTTTAGTCAAACGCTTTGCAACCATGTATCTCTTGAAGGATAAAGTTTGTGGAAAAAGCTACCTTGTGATGGACAATTGATTCATCATAAGCACAGCCGACTGGGAATGTGTCCCCTGCATAACGGATTTGAGATTGTGTAACTAAGATTGGCAAATTGGTATGGTATTCTATTTTCTTAGTATCATAAATTGCTATAGTCAAACGCAATACTCACCAACAACAGCCCATTGTGGAAGTTCCCCAAAGCTAGGAAGAAGAAGCACCTTTCCAAGATCTAGAACACAAGCAGGAACCAAATTAGATGATAGCTCCA
Organism: Quercus robur; assembly: GCF_932294415.1. NCBI lineage: Eukaryota > Viridiplantae > Streptophyta > Magnoliopsida > Fagales > Fagaceae > Quercus > Quercus robur. The sequence continues at coordinate 16,287,705 of NC_065538.1, read as the reverse complement.
ATTATTCACTCCAATTATTTCTGGCTTTTTTTTTTTTTTTTTTTTTTTTTGTGATTTGAATATTTAATTATTTATTTATTTATTTTGAGGATAAATAACGATGCATCATATGTGGTCCTAAGCTATATATGTAACATAAACCGAAATGTCTAATCATAGCAGGATAAATACCATGGATAAGGCCAGTGAGGTGTAGCCAATCTTCATCAGGATAGTCCCTTCTAATGGCTTCAGCGGTTTGCAACAAATGCTCAATTTGGGGCTCGTCCAAGTCTGGGTCACTCTCGTCAACAACTTCATTAAGAAGTTCACAACATTCCCATATGCTCATCTCCACCCTGTTCAATTTTCCATACTGTTCTCTCATCTTCTTAACCTGTAGTTACATGATTACTTATAAACACAATGTTTATACAAATTTCAATTCCTAAGAAAGTTGTGACATGGGCATGAAGTAAATGTAATGCAAGGGTAAGTTGCATACAAAGTCATAAGTCTGGTGAATGTGATTGGTATGATAGAAGTTCTCCACGCCCTGCCGTCTCTCACTTTCAGCATCATAGTCCATATATTGCATTTGTGTACAAGATTAGAACTACATTAATCATTAACCAAAAATAATGAAAATTCTAAGATAAAGACTACTGTTATTAATTAAAAGTACACTTGACACAAAATTAAAGCGCAATCAAATTTGTGGCTAATTTTTATTTTTATTTTTTTAGAAATTTGTAGCCATACTTTGTTGAGGATAAGTTTATTTTATATTTTATTGATTTTCTGGAAAGAAAAGTTGTAGCAAGTCACATGAAGGAAGAAAATGTCGTCTCTTAAATTAACTTTGGCAGTTGCCCCCAAACTGGGGCTCAATCCATAAGTTTATTTTATATTTTATTGTTTTCTTGAAAAGAAAAATTGCAGACAAGTTACATGAAGGAAGGAAACGTCGGCTCTTGAATTGACTTGGCGATTACCCCCAAATTGGGGCTCAATCCAGCATGCACGTTATTCAATTTGCAATTGTTTTCCTGAAGTGGAGCCCTAAATTGGGTCATTAATAAATGACCTTAATTAGAATCCTTTTATTAGGCAGTCACTTGATAGTTATAGCTGTTTCCTACAAAGTTTGGTTCGGGTGAAAAAGAAGAATTCAGATCTTTTAGATTTTATAGAGTATTTTACAAATAGATTTCTTTAAATTGTAACCATTCTTTTATGATTTAAGAGTTTAGGTTCTACCATATTAGCATTCCACTAATAATACTCTTAAAATAATATTGTAAACAAAACAATTAAGATCATTGTTAATGAAATGCTGACGTAGCAAAATCTAAACCCTTAAATCATTAAATATTGGTTAAGATTTAAAGAAATCTATTTAATAGAATACCTTAAGAAATATAGATGATTGGAATCCGGAAAAGAGATGATATAAAATGAATAAAGTAAAATAAGATTTATTTATTTATTTTGTATATGAGAGAAAATAAAATGAAGTGGAATTTTCTATTGGGTCCATTTTTCCCCCAAATGGAGAAGAAAGAGAGAAGTAAATGACACTAAGAAGAAAAATACAAAATTAGTAAGGGCCTGTTTGGTTTAAAGGTGTCTCAGTTTTCATAACTCAGTACTCAGTTTTCATAACTCAAATCCAAAACCCATAACTCATAACTCAAACTCTACTTTCATTGAAAAATCCCAAAACTCTTGTTTGGTTTAAAAACCCAATCGCATAACTCATCTTTTTAAGTCAACTTTTTGCTAAAGTTGTGGACCCCACCCACTAACTATACACAGTTGTGAAGTCGTTTCCTAACCGCGCATCCAGATTCTTTTATTCTTTTCTTTTTTTCTTCTCCTTCATTTCATCCCATCAGAAAACCCCTTTTATTTCTTTTCTTCCCTCGCCTTCCACATCAACACAGAAGCACAACATAGCAAACCCAAACTGGACTTGCTCTTTCTCTAATGGTGACGATCTAGTCTTGCTATCTCTGATGCCACACCAAAAAAAAAAAAAAAAAAAAAATCCAAAAGAAAGCATAGCAAACCCAAACCACAAATATAGCAAACCTAAACTCAAAATCCTTAGATCAGAGACCCAAATCACGAAATTAGACACAGAGATGAACCGATCTTGGCTGAGCTTGAACTGATCTCACGGTGGCTCGTGGTGGTTTCTCTGTATCTCCCATCTTCAATCTGTTTTTGATTTTTTTTTTCTCTTCTCTGTTTCATTCTTAGCTATTTTTGGTTGGTTTGAATTGGTGGTTATTGGGTTTAAAGTGGTGGGTTGTTTCAGTGGTGGAGATCGAGTTATGGGTCACGGTGGAGATCAGGTTTGATTGGGTTTTTGGGTTTCAGTTGGTGTTTTGGTGGTGATTTGTTGTGGTGGGTTGCTGTGGCGGTGCTGGGTGGGGCTGGGTTTATGTTTTGGTGGTGTTATGGTGGTAGGTTGCTGTGGCGACGCTGGGTGGGGTTGGGTTTGTGTTTCGGTGGTGTTGTGGTGGTGGGTTGCTGTGGCGGCGCTAGGTGGGGCTGGGTTTATGTTTCGGTGGTGTTGTGGTGGTGTTATGGCGGCACTGGGTGGGGCTGTGGTGGTGTTTGCAACGGTAATACCCAATAGCTCTGAACGGACAAGATAACACACAAGCTGTGGGCTCCATGAGGTCAAAAATTTTACAATCTTGCCACTGAGTTATGTAACTCAGAAACTAAAAACACCAATTTGGTGTTTCCAGTTTTCATCACTCTCACTCAACCCAAACTGAGTTTGAGTGATGAAAACAGAGAGAGGAAATCAAGCCAAACACTCAATTCTCAGTGGGTCCCATGCAATTCTCAGTTTGAGTGATGAGAACTAAGTCTTATGACTCAAAACAGGGCTACTTCAAACAGCGCCTAAATCACTCATACTTTTTCTTCTTTTTGTTTTTTAATATAATAAATACTTTAGGGCCACAGTTTGGTTGCCAAACCCCTATTTTGTAAGTCTTAGTCCAAAAAGCGCAACACAATGAATTTTTGTAGAGTATGGGTCAAATAACTAGGTTTAAATAAGTTAAACGGAATATTGCATGGGATAAGGGAACACATGAACAAGAACAAAAGCCATTGCACTGAAAGATCACCCAGACTAATAGGGCTAAAAACTTAATTTATGGATATAGGTCAGTGCAGTAGGATTCATTTGCATGCTACAGTAGTCTCCCTTCTTTTTTCCGTCCCCTTCTTATGGGGACTTCTACACATTATATAGGTCTTTTCTTATCATCTGAGCTTTACACTTGTCGATCATCCAAACCTTCACTTAAGCATCTGTCCCATTAGACACCTCTTTCAGTTCTTTGTGAGTTGCGGTAGCCAAGGCAACACTGTTCAGGGGTCTTCTCCATGTTAATGCGGCCTGGAAAGTAGCTGTAGTGTATTTAATGTGGTGGTGGCAACTTTTGCTTAGATATTTTGTGCTCCCTTCCTTTTCACGTATTTAGAGGATGGGCTTTAGTGGCTTGGATTCCCTTTTGCTCCGGATTTTCGGTGTTCGAGGAGGAATTCCTCCTCGGACCATTTTATTTATTTCCCAAGATAGATTTAGCGTGGATCGCTTAAGCCATGTTGCCTCCTCAGACGGGCCCAAGGCCCAACTCGTTGTTTTGGGCCATAGCCCCCACAAACACATAATAGCAATTTATTCTCTTTCATTTAACATTTTTATACTTTCTATCAAACACATCTTGTAGAAACACAACTATACCCAACATTTTCTATTCTCCAACTATTAATAATAAGTTAATCACATAATAATGACCAAATTTCAATGTAACACGTTCTTAGATGCACGGTAGCTCTAAAATCTTTCTATGACTTGTTTGCCACGTGAAGAACTTACGTTCCTAAACAAAATATAGATAAATTTTTCCTAAATGAATATTATAAGTAAAGAATCCAAGTAGTTTATCAAAGACAAGATATGTCATCCAAAGTAGTGTCATACATCATTATAATCTGTAATTAATACAAATAAAATAGAGCATTCATGTAAGCTCATGCTTAGTGACTTTTGGGCCAAAATTGGCCCAACCAGTCTAAAAAATTAGTTACATCAACTTATATATTTATTGTGTAAAAATGCATTTTTACTACAATACTTGTGTAAATATACACAAGCACTGTTGTTTCAATTGTTTACTTTTTTTGCATTTCCTAAGGATGAATAAATAGAGTGATTGATAGTTTTGGTGTTTGAAAAAAGAAAAACAATTAAAAAAAAACAAATGATATTTGATTGAAATGGAGTTTAGGATAAATAACTTAAAAGGTAGGTATTTCGAAAATTTTGTTAGATAGAATAGAAAAAATAGTTTTTATATTAAAATAAACATATTTTTTTACACGAATAAATGAGGATGCTATGTTTTTCTCCCAATGGTAAGAATAAGATGATTTTGGTGGGCAGATTGGAAAGTCTTTACTAACTCCCTTTTCCATCATTCAACATCCATCGCACCAAACCAAAAAACAAAAATCTCACGCTTTTCATACTCAACCTTTTCCACCCAACTAATGGATAAGTATCCATTGCTTGTCGAAGAGTTCAGATGCTGTTTTTGTTGACTCGTGGATCGCGGTAAGCATGCATGATTGGAAAAAAAAAATTACAAAACAAAACTTTAATTGAAAAGTAGTGTCCTCAAAGACTAACGTCCCATGACCAAAATTGGTTCTTTATTTTTGAGGGGTTGATAAGGAAATTTGCCTACTTTAAATTGGTACTCCAATTATTTGAACAATGATAGTTAGGCTATTTATCGATTTGTGTATGAAGAAAGATTGACGGATTGGAACTAGAGTGGGTTCAGTAATGCTTCAATCAAAGAACTTAACAAAGGGGATTGACCTTGCATGTCCCAATCTGGTTTGCAAAAGACCTTTGGGTCAGGACCCAAGCTTTTTCCACGGGCCTGCAGAAGGACTCAACGGAGCACGTCAATTCGAAATGAACCTCGCCCAAACTTGGTAGGGACCTTTATAATAACTTGCCTCTTATATGAGTGAATCTCACAAGTAATATTAAGATCACATGTGGCCCATCGTGAGAAAATGGTTTTATGATGTCATCTCATTCATTCAACTACGTCAAGCACCCATTGATGACCCATAAACCTAAGCATCTTTAGCCTGTAAGACATACCATACACAGCCCATAGGCACCTTGGACTAAATAAACAGCCCAGCTGAAGCCCAATGAACAATCCAAATATGCCTACCCAAGCCCATCATACACAGCTACCAAAGTAAGCTCACTAGTCCTCTTTGTCAAATGAATAATAATTTATATTATACGTAACAAATACATAGACAACAATTGTGTGTCTATACATGTACCGCAAAAAACAAATTCGATATATTTGGTGAAAAGCAACATAGATCCAAGATATGAGAAAGCCCGAATCACAACATGCAAACACAGTTACACAGTGCAACTTTTTTTTTTAATGGAAAAATAAAATCACAGTGCAACTTAGTCAAAATTGCAGAGAATACTTTTATTATTGGGAATTTGCTCTCAGCTCCCTGTGAAACGAATAATAGAATAAGAAATATCGCACATAGATTGATCTATTTGGCAGCAAATTATACCATAATAAAATAGTGACACATTTTTTTGGTCATAAGTCATAACTTCATTATACAGAAGCACAGGAAATGTTCAACCACCACACCTCCAAAAAAGGACGGAGGGAGAATTTATTACAACACAAACTAGACCTAATCACAGCAGCAAACATTGCATGAGCATGGACAACAGAGTTTCCATCTCTTATAGCCAAAATAAATGAACAATATTCAATTGCAGAAATTCATAATTAAAACGTTGATATATTTGGTATCAAATTACAACAACAACATAATAAAACATTGAAACTTGGTCACCATTGTATAAACAACTTTTATTCTTGAAATTTGGCTCTCATGGAGTCCTGAAATATGTAAATAGTACTATCATGGAGAGCCATTCTTAGATTGAGTGTCAACAGGAGTTGCGCAACACTGACAACAAGAGCCAGGTGGTGCAGGTGTGCAACAAACACAAGCAGGACATATTGGTCCCGAAGCTGCATGCAAATCAAAAATCAAAATCAAAATTTAAAATCTTGTCACGATTAGTAACAATTACATATAAACATTGGTGATGAATTATTTATATAGATACCTCGTTGAGTAAACCTAACTGCATGACATGTTGACATCGGGGACAAGATGATGGCAAATGAGAAGGGTCACCAAACTAGAACTCAATGCCTTAGCTGCCATTGCTTATAAGAAAGAAATATTTGCTAAGATGAACAAAATATGGTGTAGGGTGAACCATATAAATATATAAGATTTGTGGGGCGTTCTAGTCTTTTAGAATTTAGAGTCACATATTTTAACTAAGATGGTATGTCGAATAGTTTGAATGAAAAGGGTTGATTTTTCGTTAGTTGGATGGCTGAAATCTTAATCTGTTACGTACATTTTGCAATGTTATCCTCTTGAATTTTGCAAAATGGTGTTCAGCCATATTCAACACTTTGACTTGACTGGTTTTATTAACGTGTTCCCCGGCCTTTTCGATTTCATTTTAAAGCCCTCACATATTTTTTTGATGAACGACCTCATTCTCATTATAAAGATTTTAAAATGGTACTAAAAAAACCATTGAAGTAAAAATCAAAGAGAACCAGCAATAAATTCAGAGGACTCTTCCTTTACATCAGATTTCACATCTAGTAATCAAAAGGGAAATACCCCAAAGGCAACAAAGACAGCCAACATTTTATTGAATGAAAAACTACAGGCCTAGATAGTTGATTTTGGGTTCTCAAAATATCCACTACTATTCTTGGCACGCTGGGTTACCTTGATCCAGACTAGTTCTTTTTTATTTTTTTCCTTTTTGGTTTTTTTTTTTTTTTTTTGGTGGATAAAAATGTCGTAATTTCATTAAGACGAAGATAAAAACAATACTTCTTGAGTTAAAACTGACTCATTCATACTAGGAAATCCTATATCCAAGTTATATAATGAAACACATTCTTCGCATATTGAGCCAAAATGTGTGTTGGCCAGCTGCCTTGTCTTCTGAAATGAGAAATTTGTACCCGTCTAAACTCCAGAAGTTTATGACAAATCCCCTCAATAATATTACTTATCACAGTTGGTGACTCACTCACACCATACAAAGCATCAGCCATAATCTGGGATTCACACTCTACAATTACTTCAAGTATACCTACATCCCAGGCAAAAAAGATCACCTTCTTCTAACGCTTTAGCTTCAGCTTCCAGCGGTCCCAATGGGAGAAGCAAGTGTTTGCTTAAAGTAGTCGTTACTCTTCCCTCGGCGTCTCTAATAACAGCCCCCACACCAGCCGTTTGAGAGCTAGAGAAGACCGCTCCGTCAACTTTAAGCTTATACCAAGGAGGACGTGGAGCTTCCCATTGGACACAGACCTAAGCCATAGGTAGAGTGATGCTGAAGTTGGCTATTTGGAATTCGTTGAGTAGAAATCTAGCCTTGTGCAAAATTGCCCCACCCTCCTGACTCGGTTTACCTCGACGAACTTCGTTCCAATTACACCATACAGGGACGGACCCAGGTACAAGGCAAAAGGGGCCCGAGCCCCCCCTGGGCCCAAAAAAAAATTTTTTTAGCAAGTAAAATTTTTCCAAAATAAAAAAATAGGGGCTTGGGCCCCCCTGAAATTTTTGCTCCGGCCCCCCTTCCCCTAGCCCATCATCCGGCATGAACCCCCCTTCCCCTAGCCCATAATCCGACCAGCTCAGAGCAGAGCAGAGCCCATAAGGCCATAACCCATGTCAATCCACAACAAAAAAAAAAAAAAAAAAAAAAAAAAAAAAAAAAAAAAGAGAAAAAATCTCAGCCTCAGCAGTCCAAAACCAAACGGAGAAAGCAAAAACCAAAGGATAAAAAAGAAAAAAAAAAAAGAAAGGAAAGTGAGAGACCGAGAGGCAAGAGCTACGAGCGAGAGTGCGAGACGGAGAGAGACAGAGAGGCAGCGGTGTCGCCGTGACGCCGTGACGGAGCGAGACGGGAGCGAGACGAGAGCGAGAGAGTCCCTGAGTCAGTGCGAACCCAGCTGCTTCGAGCGAGACCCACGCCGGCGAGAGCGAGACCCACGCGGGCCACGCCGCCACGCGAGACGAGATCAACTTGCTGCTGCTGCCGCCGGTTGCTGTTTCCCGATCTGCCCAGCCCAGCTTCGAGCCTTCACAGAATCACAGCACAGGTATTTACTCTTTAACTCTTATCTTTTCCTTCAAATTTCAAAACCTTGTGTTGTGAATCTGTGATCTGAGATTCTGAGAATCAAAGAAATTAAGAAACTGTGCAGCTGTGCTACTGCTTGTGGTGTTTGTGTTTTTAGTTTTTACTGATAACTGATTTGGTGCTTGTGTTGTGCTGCGGCTGAAGCCGCTGAACTGAACTGTGTGTTTTTTTTTTTTTTTTTTTTTGGGTTTTTGGCTTTGTGACTGTGTTTGTGGGCTGTGGCTCTTGCTGCCTTGCATTATATAGATAAAAGAAATAGAAAAGAGATAGAGTCAGATGCTTTGTGCCTTTGTTGACCGGTAGTTGGAGTGTTGGACATTAGTTGGACATAATAATAGGGAATAGGGAAAAGTGGTGTGGAGTTGCTGTTGGGCAAAGACAAGCGATAGGGGAGAAAACAAAAAAACAAAAAAGTAATGTTAAGAAAAGTTTTTGTTAGTAGTGCTTGACTGTCTGTAGTCAGTGTAGTGGGATTCATTGGATATTTGGGTTAGTGGGTCAGAATTAGGAAGATGAAGACAAGAGACAATACAAAGATACAAAAAACATAAAAGATATAAATAAAGGAAGAGACAACACATAGACATAAATAAAGGCAGTTTAAACACAAAGATATTAAAGGCAGACAAAAGACAAAAAGAAAAAAAAATAAATCATATAATATAAGAAATTATTACACAAATTTAAAAAAATAACGGTAATTCTTATATAATTTTTATTTTATTTGTAGATCATGAAAAAATCAACTACAATGCTTGATTTTTTCAAAAGAAAGGGTTCAACTTCAAATTCTTCTGAAGTCAACGTGGAATTGCCAACAACTAATGTTGCTATTCCAATTCCGGAAAATGCGGATGTTCCAATTCCGGAAAATGCGAATGTTCCAATCTCTCAAACACAATTTCAATGAATTGACCTCGATTCTTTGGATTATGATCCCGGAACACGCAAACAAATATGGGAATATCATGTTAATCAACGTGATGAAATTCGACGGGCTTACATTAAAAAAGGTCCGCACCAACCTCCTCTAGAGACATTCAAAAAAAGTGGAAAGCAGAATCGTAGTTTTCAAGCTTCTTGGTATAGAAATAATTCAAAATGGCTTGAATATTCTCCTACAACAGATGCAGCTTATTGTCTACCCTGCTTTGTCTTTCATAATCCAAATGTGGTTGTGGGACAAAATACATTTATTGTTGGTGGATTTAGAAATTGGAAAAAGGTTAGGGGCAAAGATTGTTCTTTTCAAGTTCATATAGGAAAAGATCCTAACTCAGCTCATAGAGTTGCTGAGCAAATGTGTAAGGATTTGATGAACCAATCGCAGCATTTGCAAAGAGTAGTTGATCATTTCACTACTGAACAAATTGCAAATAATCGGTTGCAATTGAAGGCCACAATTTTTATTGTGCGATATCTTGCCTTTCAAGCTATAGCTTTTAGAGGTCAAGATGAAAGTTTTAGTTCATTAAATCGTGGGAACTTTCATGAATCATTGGGTATTGTGACTTTTTGGAATGAGAAGGTTGCTGAAATAATAGAAAAAGCTCCAAAAAATGCAACCTACACATCACCTAGGATTCAAAAGGAAATTCTACATGTTTTCTCAGCCAAAGTGAAGAAGGCCATTCGGGAAGAAATTGGTGATGCAAAGTTTTGCATAATGGTTGATGAAGCTCGTGATGAGTCCATGAAAGAGCAAATGGCTGTGGTGTTTAGATATGTTGATGCAGAAGGCTTTGTGAAAGAACGCTTTTTTGGGCTTATTCATGCTGTTAACACTGCAGCTTTGACTCTAAAGAAGGGGATATATTCTTTGTTATCTCAATATTGCTTAGATATACAAAATATTCGAGGGCAAGGATATGATGGAGCAAGCAACATGCGAGGTATGTGGAATGGATTACAAGCTTTGATTTTGAATGATTGCCCATATGCTTACTATATCCATTGTTTTGTACATCGCTTACAATTGGCATTAGTAAAAGCATCAAAACAAGTTGTTCCCATTAGTCATTTTTTTCTTACATTGCTTTTTCTGATCAAAATTGTTAGTGCTTCATGCAAGCGCAATGAGCAATTGAAAGTTGCCAATGCTAATGAAATAGCACGTTTGATTGATCTTGAAGAGCTTGAGACTGGAAGTGGACTTAATCAAATTGGCACTTTACAACGACCTGGAGAAACACGTTGGAGTTCACATTTTAGATCAGTTTCTAGCTTATTAAGGATGTTTAGTTCAACTGTTGAAGTTTTACAAAATATAATTGATGGTGCAATTGATGGAGAAAATCGGGCAGAAGGAGAGTCAGCTTATGAAGGTTTAACTTCATTTGAATTTGTTTTCATCTTGCATCTTGAGAAGGAAACTATGGAGATCACTGATAAACTTTGTCAAGCTTTGCAAAGCCAATCTCAAGACATTTTAAATGCTATGCATTTAGTTTCATCTACTAAAGCACTTATCCAAAAATTTAGAGATGATGGATGGGATGGCTTACTCACCACTGTGATATCATTTTGTGAGAAGCATCGCATTGATGTCCTGGATATGAATGCTCGTTATGTTGCGAGGCGAGGTCGAGCTCGTAATCAACCAGATAACGTTACAAATGAGCATCATTATCGAATAAATATTTTTTATGCTACAATTGATTCTCAACTACAGGAACTAAATTATCGGTTTAATAAAGATGCAATGGAGTTGCTTAGGCTTAGCTCAGCTTTAGAACCTCGAGAGGCATTAAAATCTTTCAGAATTAGTGATCTTTGTTTGTTGGTAAAGAATTTCTATCCACAAGATTTCACAGATTATGACAAACAAGTGTTGGAGAAGGAGCTTTATCATTTTAAGCATAATGTAGTCCAAGATTCAGAGTTCAAAAAATTGAAAAGTTTATCTGAGTTGTCTCAATGGTTAGTGAGAACTGGAAATTCAGAACACTACAAACTTGTTTATAGAATGGTGATACTTGTGCTTACTCTTCCAGTTTCTACTGCTACTACAGAGCGAGCATTTTCAGCTATGAAACTTGTCAAAACTGAACTTCGAAACAAAATGGAAGATGACTTTTTGAATGACTCTTTGATGTTATACATTGAAAAGGATATAGCTTCGACATTTAGTTTGGATTCAATAGTAGATGATTTTGAAGATTTGAAAGAGCGTCGAGTTCCCTTTTCATAGATGATTGTATAAAGAAACAATAGTGTTTCGCATCTTTTGTTTTTGTTAGTAGATTGTATCTTAATATATTAAGAAACAATAGTGTTTCGCATCTTTTGTTTTTGTTAGTAGATTGTATCTTAATATACTAAGAAACAATGATTTTTGGGTATTTGTCTTGGTTGATCATTTATTAATACTATATGGATGCGTATTTGAAAAAAAAAAAAATTTGCTTATCTCTAGCCCCCCCCGGCTTAAAATCCTGCGTTCGTCCCTGACACCATATACTCCATGCCACCATGATCATGTGCAGGGACGTAGTTAGCTTTGCCCCCCTAATTTTTTTAAAAAAAATATTATTATTATATATATGTGCACTAATTTTAGCAATTTTGTTTTATAAAATTACATTTTTTTTTATCTTAAACAATATCATTGATTTTTTTAAGAGTAATGCTATACTCACAAACTTTTTAACAACATTTTTACAAACTGTTTTGGTAGCAAATTCTTATTGGTTCACACATGAACTCGCTACTCACATCATTTTTTTACTTACTAGTAATCACTTATTACATCATTAATTTATAAAAAAGTTTGTAGTGTTAGTATTTTCCTCATTTTAGTGACTATAAAAAAATTTATAGATCTAAAATCTAAAACAAAATATACAAGTTTCAAAAAAATAGCTCAATAACAAAAATTACCAATAGTAAAACTTAAAAAAAAAAAAAATTAGCTCAATTAACCAATTTTATTTAAAATAAACCACCCTGTCATTTAAAAAATTCTAAACAAAAATAATTTTATTCTTACCGTCACACCAAAAAAAAAAAAAAAAATCTCAACAGCTAAGTAGTAGCAGAGTTAAAGGTTGAAACCACTGCACACAGCCACCAGTAAAGCCGTCCCCCTTAACTCAAAGCTCTGGCTCCATCCCTAATCACGTGCTCCTATTTTTACTTTGGTATACTTCCATACAGTTCATTTTTTGGTTTTTTACTTCATTATAGTCTATTAATGCTAACTGAGGTCATAAACGAGCTGAGCTGAGCCAAGTTTCAAAATTTCAAGCTTTTATTTTCCTTTTTTTTCGAAGATGAGCCAAGCTTGAGCTCATCATCAAACAAAATTTTATGTTCAAGGTTGACTCATTTTCTTGTCAAGCAAGCTCAAGCTTGTTCATGATCTGCTCGATTAACTCTCTTTTTTCTATACATTGTGAAACTATTACTGAAATATTTACTCTCTTCAAAATTTCATGAATTTTCACTATACATAGACTATTTATATTATTAGTAAGTTGCAAATAATAATTTTACATCATATGAAAATATTTAATGTTGAGAAATTTATACAATAAAATTTCAAGTCTGGCTTGTTCACAAACAATTATTATACTTAAGCTTGACTTGTTTAATAATTAAGTTTAAACTTAACTTGGCTTATTTTCTAAACAAACAAACATAAATAAATTTTTTCTCAAGTTGAGCTTGAACTGTTCATAAATAGTTTGGTTCATTTACAGCCTTATTTTTATGAGATTAAATTATGTTTTCTTCAATGCATTCTGACTAACAATAGGGTATGTTACTTTTACAATATAGACTATAGTGTATGGTGATGAAGAAGGGCAAAGTGTTTGGACTTGGTTTAGACTATTACCACCCCACTCCCTCCCAAAAACACTCTTCTTCTTTTATTTTCTTTTTTTTTTTATTTTAAAAAAAGAATAAATTTATCTATATAATATCTAAAACCTGGAATGTAGCATTTATACGCTCTTGTTGAATCACATCAATGTAGCATTTCGATCTTTCTTCCATTTCGGTCCACTATGGTCCATTAAGCTCATGATCTTAAAGTCCTTAACAAAATGATGCTATAAAGTAATTTACATTTTTTTTTTCCTTGTATTTTGTATTTAATTTTTTCACCATAAATTGAAGACAATTGGCTTTTGTTTATTTTTGTGGATTCCATTTGCAATATAAAGTATAAGATATAAAAACTGATTTTAGGCATATGTTATGTCATACTTTAAGATAACAGAGTTTTTGCGTGTGACCTTGTTTGTATTAAAGAGATGTGATATTTAGCACTTAGATTAATGGTCTTAATCAGAGTTGTTCTTCAATGCAGATACTACAATTCGTCACTTCCAACAGGTTAACTAAGTGATACGCCCGTAATTTTGGTCGTTCATTGATGACTGGACGACAGTTACAATCTACATTAAAGAGTCAGCAAGTAGCACGCAATCAGATAAATCGGACATAAGATCGTTGTCAACTATAGCTAGCAGACTGCAGTGTAAGCAAGCGTTACAAACACCATAAATGCGTGGCCATAATGACTCCAAAGGATATAAGATGAAGAAGCCTAGAGAAGGGCTAGACCAAAAGAAGAAAGTCACAGACAAATATTCTTAGCAATATTCTATACTCTTTATTCTCTCCAAATCACTTCACTGACTTGATCTTCTGAGGATTTGTGGCTAGCACCACACCAGTGTCTTGAGTCCTTATCTTAAAATCATGAAGAAGCCTAAAGAAGGGCTAGACCAAAAGAAGAAAGTCACAAACAAATATTCTTAGCAATATTCTATACTCTTTATTCTCTCCAAATCACTTCACTGACTTGATCTTCTGAGGATTTGTGGCTAGCACCACACCAGTGTCTTGAGTCCTTATCTTAAAATCACCTCTTTGCAGGATCCATTTTAGTCGTCCACACCATCTTTGGATGAAGGGAATCAGCAGACGATATTCTGCATCATCACAAAGCAAAGTGATGTTTACAACTTTGGAAAATTACTTTTGGAGCTAATAACCTATGTTGCACGTACACGGATACGACACGGACACGGACACAGAGATATGGCAATTTTTGAAAAATAAGGACACGACACGGCGGGGACATGGCGGTTAAATAATTAATTATATTTTATATTTAGGCATATTTTTTAATATTTTTAGACATAAAATACGTTTATGTCTAGAATTTAAATTATGTAAGAACTACAAATAAGTAAACTAACACCTAACGTAGTACAATAATACACAACATTTAACTTTAATAAATAAATAAAACTATAGCAAGACACACAAAAACAAAAATCACTAAATTCATAATAAATATTATAATTTATAAGACAAAACAAAAGGCTGAGTAAAGAAATACATTAACTGTAAGAGTGGGATTAAAAAAAAAAAAAACACGTTATCTATACTATTATTTAAGGGGCTTTTCCTATTTGGATTCTTTATTTTTTTGTTCAAAAATGCCCCTATACTCCTATGTTTAAGTAGAGACAAAACTAAAGGACAATCCGGTAAAAATATAACTCTAACTCTCACTAAAACATTGCCTAAAAAATAGAGTCACTCTCCTATTAGTTTTCAAATTACTTTATCTACTTATAAATTAAATTTCAAAATAAAAAATTATATATTCACACCCAATTGATCATTACTCAACTTCAACTGTTCTTTTTTATTAAAAAAATAAAAAATTGAGACATGTTATTCCATTTACTTCACAGTTACACATTTATCACATCAGAGAAAATAGAAGAGAGAGAGCGAGAAAGAACACAGCATAAAGAGAGAGGGAGAAGGCTAGTGGAGATCAAGTGTCGCCGGAAGGACAAAGTTGGCAGAGATCGGTGTCACCAAAATTAATATCTGAAAAAAAAAAAAAAAAAAAAAAACAGAGAGAGGAGGTCGGACCTGTTGTCCACGCCGAGAGAGAGAGAGATCGCCGGAAGGGACAGGGCACAGCGTCACTCGACGTCTATGGAGCTCACCGATTGACCCGATCTAGCTCCGGCGAGGGACAAAGGGCAGCAGCAGAGGTCAGAGGGAGGTTGGGTTGAGAACTTGAGAGGTGGGTTTCTCAAAATGACTTCTCAAACTCAAAACCTGTGATTTTCTTCTTCTTTTTTCTTCACTGTTGGCGTGTTGGATGCGTCGGAGCTGCATCAAAGCCGCGTCGGCGTGTGTCAGAGAAACAAAAAAAAAAAAAAAAAAAAGTGGTCACTTGCCGGACACCAGAATTCAGCGAGTCGTACCCGTTCCGGTGTTTGACACGTGTCCGACACCGACACGACGCCAAAAATGGCGTGTCCATGCAACCTAGCTAATAATAGGGAAGTGGGCAATAATAAAAAGCTATGAGAATGATAACATTAACAATATTTGATGAGGGACTATCCGGTAAAAATATAACTCTAACTCTCACTAAAACATTGCCTAAAAAATAGAGTCACTCTCCTATTAGTTTTCAAATTACTTTATCCACTTATAAATTAAATTTCAAAATAAAAAATTATATATTCACACCCAATTGATCATTACTCAACTTCAACTGTTCTTTTTTATTAAAAAAAATAAAAAATTGAGACATGTTATTCCATTTACTTCACAGTTACACATTTATCACATCAGAGAAAATAGAAGAGAGAGAGCGAGAAAGAACACAGCATAAAGAGAGAGGGAGAAGGCTGGTGGAGATCAAGTGTCGCCGAAAGGACAAAGTTGGCAGAGATCGGTGTCACCAAAATTAATATCTGAAAAAAAAAAAAAACAGAGAGAGGAGGTCGGACCTGTTGTCCACGTCGAGAGAGAGAGAGATTGCCGGAAGGGACAGGGCACAGCGTCACTCGACGTCTATGGAGCTCACCGATTGACCCGATCTAGCTCTGGCGAGGGACAAAGGGCAGCAGTAGAGGTCAGAGGGAGGGTGGGTTGAGAACTTGAGAGGTGGGTTTCTCAAAATGACTTCTCAAACTCAAAACCTGTGATTTTCTTCTTCTTTTTTCTTCACTGTTAGCGTGTCGGATGCATCGGAGCTGCATCAAAGCCGCATCGGCGTGTGTTAGAGAAACAAAAAAAAAAAAAAAAAAAAAAAAAAAGTGGTCACTTGCCGGACACCAGAATTCGGCGAGTCGTACCCATTCCGATGTTTGATACGTGTCCGACATCGACACGACGCCAAAAATGGCGTGTCCATGCAACCTAGCTAATAATAGGGAAGTGGGCAATAATAAAAAGCTATGAGAATGATAACATTAACAATATTTGATGAGGGACGATTTTGCCTCATCCATATGTTCCTCGTCAGTATGATGGACGACTTGGAGCTTGTCAGTATGTTCCTCGTCAATATTATGGACGTCCTGGAGATCTTGTACCAAAGTAAGCACTAAGTAGATAATGACACCGGTTTGGGGCCTACCAAGGATCCTTCTATGCTTAAATTAGCTTAAACTTTTTAGAAATTCGTAATCTGTAGAGTAATTTGTGTGTGTGTTCAACATGCCTCACGTACTTGTCTCTCTTGGCTTTATATAGCCTTTGTGTGAGTAAATGCTCAGTCTACTAGCCTCTCTAACGTTGTACCACAGCTGGAGGATTTATGGCCTAATAATGATCGTTTATCCTCAATCCTTTAACGTCTATAACGGCCATTAAATGCATATAATTGGACGGCAGTAACGGCTTCGTGCTCATTTATCATTTGGACATTAAATGTTGTGTGGAACTAATGTGCTTACGCTCATCTATACTTTTACTCATCATTAACATGGATGGTTTACAATATGGACGAGCATTTTATCGCTATCCATCAATTATGGTTGAGCTGGAGGGTTAAATGGCTCATTTAATAGCCATTTAACGTCTTGTAATGGCTGTGTAATGGTCAGCTTGAGATAGTTGTAAGCTGTGAGCTGGTGGCTGGAAAGGCTGAACGTCCATTACACTTGTGCCATTTAAGCAAGGAATTTATATCTGAGCATTAATGTGTGCTTATGATTGTCCTTAGTAATGATGATCGTCCTTAGTAATGACGGTCACTTTATGGATGACCATTTTACACTACTCATTAATATTGTTTGGGTCTGTCCCTTCTTGCAAGAGGCAATATAAGAAACATTGTTGATCCATGACTGCATGGAAAATTCGACACCAACTCGGTTTGGAAAGCAATAGAGACAGCAATAGCATGCGTGCCATTAATTTCCATCCAAAGGCCAAAGCGTGAGCCATGTGGTGATTGAATTGAAGGAATGCTTGGAGATAGAAAAGGCTTATGAACAAGATTGGGGTCCAATTATGAAATCCAACGATGCATTTGAAATGAACCCTTTGGGCCTTGAGATGGGTATGGTTACCCAGGCAAGGTAGTGCGTAACTACGTACCATGTAGCCAATGGCTGGTTTTTTACTATAATAGCATACAAACGATTCTGTTTTTTTTTTTTTTTTTTTTTTTTTTTTTGGAATTTATGAAAAACGATCCAATTTGTTGAGTGTGAATATAATGATCGCTTATTTTCATTTGAGAAAGAAAACAATAAGTTATTATTTTCAAAATCTATAGATCTTAGTATAAACAAAATAAGTTATGAAATCCGTAGGTCTTTGTACTTGTTACTTGTTAGCTAGATTTGTTGATATGTAATCCAATCAAAACCAAAGAGAGAGAGAGAGAAGTCTTATAGACAGAGAGAGCTACCTTCTGGTCTTCTTTTGAGGTTTTTTTAAAATTATTTTCTTAGTATATATTTATAATAAATATCACTTTTGAACTTTAACGTGGGTGTCAGTTTGGTTTATAAACTTTTGATTTGAACGGTTTGGAGTGTTAGTGACTATGGACGACTTGGCAAACTCTTGGACTCGCCTTACTCTTTCCGATAGAGAAGGGCCAGGGTGCAATCTCACACATGATGATAGTGTTATGGATTTTTCCATTGCTGCAAAATTTTTGACAAGAATAGCTCTCAATGTGGAGGTAATAGCAAAAACTTTCACGTCATTGTGGAGAGTTAGGAATGGGTTCAAGATCCAAAAGTTTGATGACCATAAAATTTTATTTACTTTTGATAACAAGGAGGATGTGGATAGAATTCTTAACAGTAAACCATGGAGTTTTGACAGACACTTAGTAATTATGGAGCGATATGAAGGTGATAGACCTTTGAATGAAATTAGGTTTGAGAAGACAAACATTGGGGTGCAAGTGCATGGACTCCCAATCAAATACATGAGTATGGAAGCAGGGATCAAAATTTGTGAGGTAGTAGGTGAGGTAGTGCAGCCAACGGAAACTAGATTGTTTAATGCTAGTAATTTCATCCGTCTTCAAGTGTCCATTGATACATCTCTACCATTGTGTCATGGTCGCCTGATATCACTGCATGATGGAAAACAAATTTGGGTCTCTTTCAAATATGAAAGATTGCCCAATATTTGTTACTGGTGTGGGAGGATAACCCACGACAATAGGGATTGCGATCTCTGGATTGAGAGTGAAGGGACTTTGAACATTGATCAGAGGGAGTTCGGCCCACAACTGAGAGCACCACCGTTTACCCCTTCAAAGAGGAATGTTTTTAAGGTTGTGGGGTATTATGCCGAGAAGAAGAAAACCAGTCCTATCACCTCAGCTGGCCAAACTTCAGGCAAGCCACCGCAGCAAAGAAGAGAAACAGGGCCGGAGCAGTCAAACAACGGTGATGAACGTTACGAGGGGCACATAAATTCACCATTAATGCACAACGGTCTGGTTGGAGTTAATAGCTCGACTGAAATGGAAATTCCTCAATCATATCCAGCTAATCCCGATATGGAAGCAGCATTTAAGAGTCCTAATGATGTTCAAACAGCACCCGAAAATATTGAAGAAGATATTGATGAAAGGTTAAGAAAGGAAAAGTCTTGTGACTCAGCAGTTGAATTAACCAGGGACTCTACCTCACGTGCTCAATTAAAACACACTAAGTAGCCACTTATCAACTCATGTGTTGATCAGGTTTCTCCTAAGGCTTCACCGACTACTGAGAAAGCACGCAGCCCTCAAACCTGGACACGCAAAAACAAATCGCATATCTCAACTGTATTAGGTGCAAGGCGGAATATTTCTGGTAAAAAAAGAGTAGTAGATGAAACAGATTATCAACTTGAGGTGCCTTCTAAACGCATCCAGGTTCTCCATTATGATGAGCAAACAATTTCTTTATTAGCAGAGGCTGACAGTTAGCCCCGTCAATAGCAATGAGTTGCTTAGCATGGAACTGTTGTGGGCTTGGAAACCTATGTACAGGAAGAGAGCTTGTGGATTTAGTATGGGCAAAAGATCCCTTTGTGGTATTTTTAGCCGAAACTCTTATAGATGAAGCAAGGCTAGAGTTCATTCAGAATAGTATTAATTTTTATCATCGTTTGGTGGTTCCTAAAGTGGGGCGCAATGGTGGTTTGGTTCTTTATTGGAGGTCTACGATCAATTTGACTATAGAAGGATCAAATAAAAATTTTATTGATGCTGTTATTGACAAAGGTTTGGAAAGTGAATGGCGTTTAACCGGTTTTTATGGTGAGTTAGAAACAGCAAGGCAGTTTGAAGCTTAGGATAAGCTTAGGAGGTTAAATTCAAATTCAGAGAGGCCATGGCTGTGTTGTGGTGATTTCAATGAAATTGTTAGATAGGATGAAAAATTGGGAGAAGCAACTTAGCAACTCGATCCCATGACCAGATGCAACAATTCAAAGATGTGATTGATGAGTGCAGCTTTATGGATTTGGGCTTTCTTGGTCCAAAATATACATGGAGTAGACACTTCGAAAATGGTAATTCAATATGGGAAAGATTGGATAGATGTTTGGCAACAAATAGTTGGTTTTGAAGTTTCCGGGAACAAAGGTGTATCATCTTCGTTGTGATTCATCAGACCGTAGCCCTCTTCATATTGTTTTTTTGGGTATTGATCCTCCTACCCGGAAAAAATTATTTCAATTTAAAGAGATGTGGCTGTCACATTCGGGGTGTAAGGAAGTGGTGCAGGCAGCATGGACTAGTGTTGGGGTGCTCGGGTTTGTTGATTTTGTTCTTGCCAAAGTAGACAAGTGTGGGAAAGATTTAAGGTGGTGGAACAAAAATGTTTTTGGTAGCATGAGAAAGGAATTGGATCGTTTGAAGAAGAATCTAGCTAAGGCTAAAATTGAAGCCATGGCTAATGGTAACAACCATTGGATTAGGCAATTAAAAAGGGAGATTGAGGTGTTATTGGAGAGAGAAGCTATTATGTGGGCTCAAAGATCAAGGGTACCATGGGCAAGGCAAGGGGATAGAAATACCAAATATTTTCACAGTTGTGCTACAAGGAGATATAGGAAAAATATGATTGAGGGAATTAGGGATGAGAAGGGTAGGTAGAGGGACTAACCGATTGAGATATCCACAGTTCTGGTAAATTATTTCAAAAACTTATTTACCTCAACTGAGCACATTATGCCCCAAGATGTATTATCATGTGTACCTGCTATTATTGATGATGAGATGAATGCCGCTCTAAGTAAAAAACTTTTGATGAAGAAGAAGTGGAGGAGGCTTTACACGAAATGGCACCACTCAAAGCTCCTGAGCCTGATGGAATGCCTCCACTCTTCTACTAGCATTTTTGGGGCACAGTAAGGAAGGATGTCACTACCTCCTTTCTGGCATGGTTGAACTCAGGTACCTTACCTTCCCCCCTTAACCACATTTTTATTACTCTCATTCCTAAAACAAATAAGCCAGAATATGCTCATCAATTTCACCCAATTAGTCTTTGCAATGTGCTATACAAAATCTACTCCAAAGTTTTGGCCAATCAGTTGAAAAAATTATTGCCCTCTATTATAACTGAACACCAATTAGCTTTTACAAAGGATAGACTAATTTCTGACAATATCCTTGTAGCTTTTGAAACCCTTCATAGTTTGCAAAATTTTAAGTCAAATATTCATGCTTTTATGGCTATCAAATTGGACATGAGTAAGGCTTATGATCGGGTAGATTGGGGTTTCTTGGAAAAATTGATGAGGCAAATGGGTTTCAATGAAAGGTGGATCCAATTGATAACGGGATGTCTAAAAACTGTTTCGTATTCAGTGTTGGTGAATGGAGAGCCTTGTGGGATGATACAGCCTACCCGTGGGATAAGACAAGGTGACTCATTATCACCTTTTCTTTTTCTGCTATGTACTAAAGGCCTAAATGGGCTAATCAAAAGAGTTGAAAATAATGGAGAAATACATGGTTTTTCACTACGTAGGAGAGGGCCCAAACTAACCCATTTTCTTTTTGCAGATGATAGTCTTCTCTTTTGCAAGGCAACCATAGATGAATGTGGCAAGATACTAGAGATTTTGAATATGTATAAGGAAGCACCAAGGCAAAAAATCAATAGAAGCAAAACGACATTATTCTTTAGCAAGTGCACCCCAAGAGAAACGAAACATGAAATAAATATGGCTTTTGATGTTCCGGAAATCATGCAGTATGAAAAGTACTTAGGTCTTCCTTCCTTTGTCGGAAAAAGGAAAAAGAAAAGTTTCAACTACATCAAGGAGAAAATATGGAAGAAGTTACAAGGAAGGGAGAGTAAATCCCTCTCTCAAGCTGGTAGGGAAGTGTTACTAAAGTCAGTTATACAAGCTATCCCTACCTACACAATAGGTTGTTTTAAATTACCCATTGGATTCTGCCATGGAATTGAAGCCCTAATTAAAAAAAAATTGGTGGGGTCAACGTGGTGACCGTAGAAAGATTCATTAGATAAAGTGGGAGGACATGACAAAATCCAAAACAGTGGGTGGAATGGGTTTTAGAGATTTAGCACTATACAATGACTCTCTACTAGAAAAGCAACCATGGTGCCTTTTGCACAACAAAACATCTCTATTCTATAAGGTGTTTAAGGCTTGTTTTTTCCCAAACTCTACAAGCATGGAAGCAGCCAACTCAAGAATGGGATCCTATGCGTGGAAGAGTATTCTTAGAGGAAGGGATATTATTCAAAGCGGTGCAAGATGGAGGGTTGGAAATGGAGAAAATATAAATATATGGCAACGGCGGTGGCTGCCTAGAAAACACCCAACAAACCTCCCAACATGTCCCATATAAGACTTTGAAAACACTATTGCGTCTTGCTTAATTGATCAAACCACAAGGCAATGAAGGGCAGATTTGGTGGATAGGTTATTCATGGAGGAAGATGCTGAATTAATCAAGTCAATGCCGTTAAGTCTTGTGGAAGCAGAGGATGTGATATTCTGGCCGTACACAAATAATGGTGTCTATACATGTAAATCGGGTTACCGATTCCTCAAAGAGGAAGCTGAAATGGAAGCCACTAACTAGGTTCCTCCTATTCGAGACAAACATGTGTGGAAAGCTATTTGGTCGATGCAAGTACCATAGAAGGTTAAGATGTTTATATGGAGAGCTTGCCGAAACACCATGCTGATGAAACAAGCCCTGTGAGACGCACTATCATTGGTAATTCAATCTGTGACCATTGCCAAGCTGAAGTTGAAGACTCACTCCATGCTTTGTGGACTTGCACCGAGCTTGACACGGTCTGGGCAGATCAAGCTTTATAGGAGTTCCGAAACTCTGTCGATTTTGCAGACTTTAAAGACCTGCTTTCATGGATAATAGCAGAAGGTAAGCAACTGGATCTTTTTGCAGTCACCACATGGTCAATGTGGAATCAAAGAAACAAGGCTCGGGTACAAGCTTCTGCTATTGACCTTCATTAGATTGCCACTGCTACAAGAATCAATTTGGATGAGTTTCATATGACAAGACAGGGGCTAGAGTTTCAGAGGCAATGAGCAGTCCGATCAGCACAAAACTAGTGGTTTCCTTCTCCAATGGACGTGGTGAAAATAAATTTTGATGGAGCGACGTGTCCAAAAAAGAAGAAGGCTGGTATAGGAGTAGTGGTTTGTGATGTAAATGGCTTGGTGCTGGCCTTATGTGTAAAGATAAAACACCAACCTTACAAGGCAGTGGAGATTGAATCCTTGGCAGCAGCAACAACACTATCCCTTGCAACAGATCTTGGTTTTCGACGCGTTATTTTGGAGGGAGATTCAATGGAAGTGATATAAGCTTTGCGAGAGAATTCACAGCCCCTAACACCTACAGGTTTACTAATTGAGGATGTCAGAAGGTTTTCCCAAAACTTTGATGAATTGCTATATTCTCATACTAAAAGAGATGGCAATACTGTAGCTCATAGTCTGGCTAAATATGTTCTAAGCATACCAGATTTTTAGTGTGAATGGAGGATGTTCCATCACACATTTTTCCTATTGTACAAGCTGATTTAGCACGATTACATTAAAAAGTTTAGTTTTTTCCCAATCAAAAAAAAAAAAAAAACTTGTACTTTTCATTAAGGACATACATTTAATCACGCAATTCACACAAAATTCTTTTCATATGATTAGTAACTTCGGAATGTCATTATTATCACGTCAACAGTATTACCAACCATTCTTGATAATAGTTCTTTATCATTAGACCAAGACAACATTCAGTTTTTTTTTGTGTAGACGGGAATTGAATTTCATATCTCTTATCCAACCATAAGAGATTTTACCAGTTGAACTAATTAAAACCCATATATTACCAACTTAATGTATAGGCATTAATTGTTCCTTTTATATATATATATATATATATATATATATGTTCAGGAGAATCAGGGTTCATTGTTCAAATTAAAAGCCCAAGTACCAAATAGAAACTTATCTTAAAGTCCAAAGGTGATGTTAGTTTAAAGTTCACACAATTTTTCTATATCCGTCTTCAAAATAATTAAAAATTTAATTAGTCTGGCTCATGGAGACCCATTCTTAACTTTTAGCAGAAGAAGCACAACTGTATAACTTGTGGTGGTGGATTCACTTATATATAGAATATAGGGTATAAAACTGCACCAACAGTTTTTTTTTTTTTTTTTTTTTAAATTTATATATATAGGCTATATATTAAAGATTATTATAAATTTTTGAATTCTTTTTTATAACTGCACTCACTAAATAAATTTGGAGTTTTTACGAATATCTCCCTTTCGTTTCCATAGCAATTAACAGAATGACTAAGCTTCACATATAAAGAATTGTGTGAAAATAGAGATAAAATATTTCCCAAAAAAATAAAAATAAAAATAAAAACTGAAAAAGAGGCTTGTCTTGGATTGTATTTTCATATTTTGTATACCTACGACTTTAAGTAGAAGTGGCATTATTGAAAAGTGTTGAACACACCAAAAGATAAAATTTGTTTAGTACAGCTTATTTTTAAAATTTTCGAAAATGTGATTGTTTAAAAGTTGTACTTAAAAAATTGAAGTTTAGTAAAGTAATACTTGGAAAAGGTGCGGTCTGTATTATCTCACTTTAAGGAAATGCAAGTTATTTTTGTCATAGTTCTTTTGGGATTTTTTTTTAAGGATCTCCATTTGAATTTTGGGCTCTATTTTAATTGTTAATTATGTATTAATAAATTTTCTTGAGAGAGTTTTAACCTATTGTGTTCAATCCTAATAATAGTTCTTTAGCATCAGACAAAGACAATAATTAGTTTTTGGTATAAGCGGGAATTGAATTCCAATTTTTTTTTTTTTGGTTCAAAAAAAGAAAAAAAAATTGTGGTGGAAAAATGTAACTAAGAAAAAAGTGAGGCCAAAAGTTTATTTTAGTCACTTTTAATTAATAAATTATAAAACAATCGGATTGAGCTAAGTAGGGCTGAGGCTGAGGGCATTGACTTATGTTTTGGCCTTGTGGGCTAGTAGAAACCAGATGGAAAATCTTTTGATGCCTGATGAGGGTATGTTGACTAAGGATTCAATACTCCTGAGCAAGCCATGGAAGGAAACTAACGACGTCTATAGATCCGTCAGTTTCACAAAAGCAAACGGAGGATAAAAACAACAGCAATGGAATGAAAGACGACGAAGCCACACCAAAAACCCGACGGGATGAGTAGCCAACGGGCTAAACAAAAAGCCAACGGGTCTAGCATGGCTTTGCTTGACCCACACAAATGTTAATATAAAGAAACATCTTGCATGTCACGCAAAATAAACCCACTATTGATTTGTATCTCTCTCATATGGAAAGACACCCTATAATCTTGGAAATGCTAGTACCAGATCTTCTCCATAAGGAAAAAACCCCACTCTTAAGGGATCTTAGCTCACTACTCACCAATATATAAGCACCAAACCCTTTCTTTTCTGAGGTACGCAGAAAATCCCTAGCTCTCTCACTATAGATTTCTTAGAGGTTTCTTATTTACTGACTTGACCTTCGGAGGGTTTTTGGCCGGTACCACACTAGTGCCTTTTGTTTGGTCCTATTGTTCTTATTCCACAGGTACCCATTGGAGTGATTAGCCTTATCATTGACTCTAAGACGAAGGGTTGCATGGTCCAGACATGTTCAATGGCTACCACCAACCAGGAAACAGGGAATCCCTCTAACGCCTTGGAAAGACAGGTGCAAACCCTAACAGCAGCGATAGAACGACTCACACATCGCAACCAAGAGTTGGAGCAATAGCTAAACTAAAGGAACGAGCAACAACGCAACGAGTGGGAGATCGACGAATAGAATGAAAGTCACCTATCGATGGGAGATAGACAAGGAAGGGAAGACCAGGAAGAGAGTAACATCCCAAGCAGGAGGGATGGACCGGAAGATACCAACCACCCATTCGAGGCGGAAGTCAGTGCTATGCACAAGGCCCAAGGCATGTAGATGATGAAGGAGAAGATGGATGTGATGATAAATGCCCTGAAGGGATGAGTATCTACCAATCTGAACGAGTTGGTACATCAAACGAACTCCTCATTCACCACCTAGGTGACCTCCTTCCCTCTCCCAACAAAGTACCAAATGCCATAGGTAGAGGCGTATGATCGGTCGAGGGACCCGCATGACCACCTAGAGTCATTTACAACCCTCATGCACCTACAAGGAGTTCTGGACAAAATTATGTGCAGGGCATTCCCTACCACACTAAAGGGGCCAGCAAGGGTGTGGTTCAATAAGCTTACCCCAAACATAGTTTCTACCTTCAAAGAGTTGAGTGGACACTTTGTCACACACTTTATTGGAGGGCAGAGACACAAAAGGTCTTTCGCAGCCATATTATAAATTAAGCAATGGAAAGATGAAAGCCTAAGGTCGTACATGACTCGTTTCAACAAAGAGGCTCTCTT
This sequence comes from Quercus robur, assembly GCF_932294415.1. Lineage (NCBI taxonomy): Eukaryota > Viridiplantae > Streptophyta > Magnoliopsida > Fagales > Fagaceae > Quercus > Quercus robur. The sequence continues at coordinate 16,261,131 of NC_065538.1, read as the reverse complement.
GATTGACAAAGCTGATAGCAAAGTCCTCGTCACCGCCTTCACCAGTGGATTGAAGCGGGGGAGTTTCTCTTCTTCATCTATAAGAAAACCTAAAGACAATGGCCGAGGCACTATACAAGGCCATGAAATACATGAATACCGAAGCTGCAATGATTGCCCAGAGGGACACGTCGAGAAAAAGGGAATGACAGGACAATCATCGTCTGGACAGAGGAAGAAAGTCGGCTCGAATGAATGACCGAAGGGACGACAGGAGATCAAAGACCCCCTCAACGAGGACAATGAATTTCACCCCCTTGAATACTCCGCTACATCAAGTCCTCATGCAAATAAGGGATGATGTGTTTGTCGACGCTCAGGCCACAAACGGCTAGAAAACTGTCGAGCCTTTGTTCGACTACCCATCGTGGCGACGCTCCCACGCATGCGGGTCCCGTTGGAGGCCCCTCTCGATAATTGTGTGGTTCGCGTAGAGCTTCGAGTGCTCTCTCTCTTGGGAGAGGAAGTTGGTCTACCTTTGGAGGTGTGGTAGGAATCTTGGCCAAATTTTAGGTGATTACCAAAGGTAAGTGAAGTTGCCACCAATCATTGGGTTTTTCTAAGGTGTGATTAGTCATCTATTTCTAGTTGATTTTTTACTAATCCTAGGCTGAGAAAAAGGGCATTTTTCCTAATCTATTGTGGATGGCAAAAAATCTTGATTCTTGAGTTCGGAAGTTTGGTTACGTGTAGGGAAGGTGTTAGGCACCTCAACGTCTATCCAAGGACAATCCTTTGTTTTGATAAAACCTTAATTTTCGGGGATTAGCAATAAAAAAACATGATTTTGGCATTGGCTTTCAGGGCTTTGCATGCATGGGAGGCTTTTGAACGGGTGTGGCCCAATCTATGCTTTCCTAAGGCATTCGGGCAAAGAACTAGATTTTCACAGCGAAAATCCGATGACATGTCACCTTACTTTCACAGTAGAAATTAGGCATCGCTTTACCTTAGGTGACATGGACTGTGACAATCACACCAGAAGGGGCAGGCAGGTATATATATACATACATTATGCACAATGCAAGCACACAGAATAGGAAAATAAATGCCTACATCCTTAGAGCATGCCCTAAAATATAGGTGCAGGAAAGTAAACAGGGGTCGCCATACTTTAGAGATGAGAACGAATGGTACATGGCATGATATACCTAATACAACCCATCTAAGAGAGAAAGGAGGGAGGAAGGAAGGGGGTTTAAAATAGTACATAACCAAATGGAAGAGGCTAGACTCCTAAATCTACTGAACATGGCCGCTTGGCTTATATCGACATGGCCTGGGAGACCGTGCCCTAGCTCCATACGTCCTCGCTCCATGTGTGTACATGCAAAGGCAAGAACAAGAAACCAACAGACAAGCAATGGAAAGAGAGAGATGCGTAGATAATGCGCAAATGGTACAAAGCAAACAAGCAAGATAGATATGGCAAGCATAGCATGTGGCGGGAGACATGACAAGCAAAGATAAGTAGACAAATAAGAAAGCAAGCAAACAAGAAAGCAAACAAGCAAGAAAGTAAGTAAGCAAAAGGGCCAACAAAAGGTGGTGTCCATGGGGGACAAATATAGGTTTGAATCGGGTTTCCATATCTTCATTGTGTTGAAGTATGGACGGCACACTAGCAAGCAAGACTCATGCATGAACATGTAAGCAAGCATGTAAAGATGCATAGAAAGCCAACAGATGGCAAGAACAAGCATGGCAAGCATATCATCGCACGGAGCGAAAAAAGGAAGGGTATACAAGCAACTCGACATCCAGAGATGCATCCCAAGTGGTTACTCCCAAACAAGGCCTTATGGGCATTGGATGTAACCAAAAAAGATCAGGCCCGCGGAAGGCGTCAAGCATGGCAAAGCCTAGGACAAGAAAGGCTAACACAAGCATAAAGCATAGAAGCAAGTAAGCATAGACATGCAAATAGGAATGATCCAAACCCTTTTGATATGGGCCATGGTACATGGACGATGACAAAGCCATAGGGTCTAGATCAAGTCCAAACCATTAGGCCAAAACACAAGAAAATGCGATAAAAGGAACAAAAGGGGTACAATAGCACATGGAATGACAAACAAAGCCTAGGCCTAAACACATAAACATGGCAAGAAGCACGCAAGCATATGAAAACATAGATCTAGACATATAGGCATAGAAACATGCATGTAAACATGTAGATCTAAGCAAGGCGCGGCCAAAAATGTGATATCAAGCATGTAAGCATGTAGATCTAACCAACAATACAAGGAAAAGATAGATCTAAGCATGAAAATATGGCATATGGCATGAAAATATGTAGATCTAAACATATAAGCATGTAAGGATGTAGATCTAAGCATATGAAAAAAGAATCCAAACACATAAACATGTGAAGACAAGGATCTAAGCATATAGACACGTAAACATAGGCATAAACACATGGGTCTAGACATGTGAGCATGGCATAAAGCATAAAAGCAAGCATAGGGACCCATAAATCTAGGCACAAGCATGGAGATAGGCATATAGACTAACATAGAACATGTAAATCAAGCCATAAACATAGAAAGCATGGAAACTTGTAGATCTAGACACAAGCACCACATGGAAAAGGTAGATCCAAATCATAAAACATGACATAAGGCATAAAAAGTAAGGAGATTTAAGCTAGAAGCACAAATAATGCAAGAAACATGCTAAAGAAAGTAATAAATCATGTTAATAAAGCAAAAAGAAAGGATAAAAAGCTTGATGAAGCTTTATAGGAAAAGGGGTATGGATTGTAGCCAAAAAGCTACATCCATAACCCTATACCTCAAATCTAAGGTATAGAACCAAGAACAGGAAGATAGAGGGTATGAACATTACCTTGTATTTTTGGAGAAGAGAAAAGAATCAAGAAATTTTGATGTATTTTGTATTTTTTGGGAGAGAAATATGGTGAGAAAATAGAGAAAAAATGCCTAGAAATATGCCCAAATAGATCCCAAAACGCCCCCCCTTCAATCTGAGCTACCAAGAGCCTTTTATAGGCCCTGGCACACTTTTCAAGGAAAGCTCTAGATGTCTAGTTTTAATAAAACTAAAGAAATTAAAATTTCAATAGTTGGATAAGAAGTTATGACCTCGGAAAGCATGCTAACGTGCTTTTCACGCTTATCTCAATATCTCAACCGTTTTAACTCCGATTACGACTCATGAATAGTCGTTGGAATGAGAATTTTATTATCTTCTCAATGGAATTGGTCTCAACCTAATTTGAGGACTAGATCAAGATTAAGGTTTCTAGGGCCCATTAGGAGTCAACTTCGAGTCAAAATTGCTAAAAATATCAAAAGAGCTCGAGTTTGATATAAAACCATGAAAAATATTGTTTTGTGAGGATTTTGACCTTGTTTGACCTTTGGTCAACCTAGGGTTGACCAGGGGCATTTTGGACATTTTGGCTGAAAAGGCACTTTGAGCGCTCCAGTGTCCGAACGGGTTACGCCATGCCATTATATATGTTCTCGTGACCCCATGGAGAGAAAATGATATTTTTGGATTTTTCAGTGTCTAGCACACAAATCAAGGTTAGACAAAATATGGTATCAATAGCTTCATTGACTTGGCCAGAAAAACTGAAGGGTGACCCAAACAAGAGGTCCAGGAACAAGTATTACCGCTTCCACTAGGACCATGGGCATGATACTTCCAAGTGCTACGACCACAAATAGAAAATCAAGGCCTTCATCAAGTAAGGGAAGTTGTAGCGGTTAGTCAGGGATGGGGAGAACTCATCGCGAGACCTCGAGTCGGATTGGCAGGTAGAGGAAAGGCCAAGAGCCCCACTCAAGGAGATAAGGGTAATCATAGGAGGAAATATTATGGCAGGATCATCTAAAAAGGCGAGGAAGACATACTTGTGTATGGTGTAGAGCGTCCAGATTTTCGGACAACCTCCTAAAGCAACCAAGGTTGATAACCCTACCATCAGCTTTACAAAAGAAGATGCTAGACAACTACACCACCCTTATGACAACACTTTGGTAATTAGCTTGTCTATTGCAGATTTCAATACCTGACGGGTATTAATAGGTAACGGAAGCTCAGCAGATATCCTCTACTATCCTATCTTCTAGCATATGAGGATCGACAAAGAATGTCTCCTACCCACAAACACACTGTTAGTTGGATTCGATGGCGCCAAGGTCTTCCTCGTGGGAGCTATCACCCTACTAGTAATCATTATGGTGTATCCTCAGTAGCTTGCTAGAGAAGTCAATTTTTTGGTGGTTGACTGTTCCTCTGCCTACAACGCCATCATAGGCTGACCTACACTTAATTCCTAGAGGGCAATCACATCTACAGACTACTTACTGGTAAAGTTCCTAACGGAGTACGGGATAGGAGAAGCGCGAGAGGACCAGATGGCCGCTCGCGAGTGCTACATCACCATGTTAGAGATGGATGATCACTTACAAGCTTTGAACATTGAGGAAATGAGGGTTTCAGTAGAGCCAACAGAAGACTTAGAAGAAATCTCCTTGGACAACAACATCCCAGGTCGAGTCACTCATATCAGCACGTAGGTCGACCTTTCAATTCGCAAAGAGCTTGCCCTCTTCCTGAAAAACGTTTGGGACGTCTTCGCTTGGAGCCACAAAGACATGCCAGGGATTAGTTTGAGGACCATGGTCCATAAGCTTAACGTATGCATGTCCTTTCCCCTAGTCCAACAGAAGAAAAGGGTCTTTGCACAAGAAAGGGATAGGGCCATAGCCGAAGAAGTACGCAAGTTATTGGAGGCAAATTTCATTTGGGAAGTCTATTACCCCGAATGGTTGGGCAACGAGATAATGGTCAAAAAAGCAAATGGCAAGTGGAGAATGTGTGTAGATTTCACCGAACTGAACAGAGTTGCCTTAAGGATAGCTACCCACTCCCACAAATCGACCTCCTCGTGGACTCAACAACAGGTCACCAACTTCTAAATTTCATGGACACCTTCTCTGGGTACAATCAAATCAAATTGGATAAGCAGACCAAGAGAAGACCTCATTTGTCACGAACCAAGGACTCTTCTACTACAAATTCATGTCGTTTAGGCTGAAAAACGTGAGATAGGGTGAAACGTGGAAGTATACATAGACGACATGCTCGTGAAAAGTGCAAAGGAGGTTAACCACTTAGATGACCTTTAGGAAACATTCTATACTCTTTGCCTCTACGACATGAAGCTTAACCCCAACAAGTGTGTGTTCGTTGTGGCGTTAAGGATATTCTTGGGTTTTATGGTGTCACAACGTGGTGTGGGAGCTAATCCCAACAAATTTCAGGCAGTAATAGAGATGGCTCCACTAAAGAGCATGAAGGAAGTGCAAAGCTTGAACGGTAAGGTTGCAACCCTTAACAGGTTCGTCTCTAGGGCGACAAATAAGTGTACCCTTCTTTAAAGAGCTAAGGAAGGCTTTTGAGTGGACTGACAAGTGCTAGAGGGCTTTTGAGGAACTAAAGACATACCTTACATCCCCACTTTTGCTCATCCTATCCAAGTCAAGTGAAGAGCTCTCCCTCTACTTAGTCATGTCCCTAATAGCTGTCAGCTCCGCTCTCATATAGGAGGAAGACCGGGTGCAGTTACCCGTTTACTACACCAAATGAGCATTCTGGGGAGCTGAAGGAAGATATCCCCCAATAGAGAACCTAGCCTTCGCACTGATCATAGTTGCCCGAAAACTCAGGCCGTACTTCTAAGTACACACCATAGTGATCCAAACAGACACGCCACTGAGGAAGGCAATGAACAACTCGGAAGTAGTAGGACGAATAGTTCTATAGGCAATAGAACTCGACGAGTTCAACATCCAATATTGGCCTAGAACTACGATCAAGGCACAGGCTTTGGCTGATTTCATTGCCAAGTTTACAACAAAAGAAGACGAGGAGGTGGTATTGATGGTATGGATGATATGGACGGACGGATCGACTAATCAACAGGCTGGAGAAGCTAGGGTCCTGTTACAATTGCCTAAAAGAGACACACTAGAGTGTGCAAGACACCTCCAAATCTCAACAACCAACAATGAAGCAGAATATGAAGTAGTTCTCTCAAGCCTCGACTTGGTTAAAGTAGTAGAGGCCATGTCAGCAGTTATACACTGCGATTCACAAGTTATAGTCACACACATCAACGGTGACTACAAGGCAAAACAGGAACAGATGAAAGAGTACTTGAGTGTGGTTAAAAGCAAGATGAGCAAAGGGTTTCCAACTAAGTTTGTGCAGATCCCAAGGGAAGAGAACGAGCAGGTAGACCATCTGGCCAAAGCTGCTTTCGCAGAATATACGAATGCCACTAATCAGGTATTATCATTTGTTCAATATGCCCCTACCATTGACAAACTAGAAGTACAAGTCATCCCCACAAGAACCAATTGGATGATGCCAATCGTACCCTATCTCAATAAAGGGACATTGCCAGAAGACCGCAACGCTTCCTGTAGACTGAAGGTACAGTCGTCACATTTCGTAATGATTGGGGATGTCCTTTAAAAATGGGGTTTCTCCCGTCTGTATCTGAGGTGCCTATCCCCCAACGAAGCAGACTATGTCATGAGAGAGATACACGAAGGAGTATGCAGGAACAACTCAGGGGCACATTCACTGGTTCACAAGCTAATATGGACTAGATACTACTGGCCCACTATGCAAAAGGACGCCCAGTCCTACATGAAGGTATGTGACAAATGCCAATACTTCAGTAGCATCATTCGACAGCCGTCGAAGGACCTTACACCAATGAGCGCCCCCTAGCCGTTCGCCCAATAGGGATTGGAATGTCCGAAACTTCATATGGAAAAGCATTATTTGTCGCTTTGGAATCCCTTAGGTCTTTGTCTCTAACAATGGAATGCAATTCGACAACGATGCGTTCAGGGACTTTTACCAACAATTGGGAATCATAAACCACTACTCCTCTCTTGCTCACCCCCAGGCCAACGAACAAGTTGAAGTCACAAACTGATCCCTGCTCAAGATGATTATGACTCGACTTGAAGGGGCAAAGGGTATATGGCTGGATGAGCTACCTGGCGTCTTGTGGGCATATAGGACGACAACTCATACACCTACAAGGGAGACACCATTTCGCCTCGTATATGGGAGCGAAGTCATCATCCCAGTGGAAGTTAGACTGACCAACTATCGAGTATCCCACTATGATGAAAAAATGAATGAATAAGGGATGCGTCTATAGTTAGATCTTCTTGACGAAGTCAAAGTAGCGGCAAAACACTACAACACTACAACACCAAGGTTAGGCCTCGTCATTTTCAGGTTGGGGACTTGGTCCTAAGGAAGGTAACAATGACTACTAGAGATCCTTCACAGGGTAAGCTAGGCCTCAATTGGGAAAGGCCCTACAAGATTGTCGATTGCTATAGAAGGGGGACCTACTACCTAGAAACCCTCTACGGACAAAGGCTTCATCACTAGTGGAACATCGAGCACTTAAGGAAGTACTACTAGCAACAGACAAATGCAGCTTATTTTATCACTTTCTTATGTTTTTATGAATTAAGTATCAAGAAAGATTGAAAGATGTTAAGTTTCTTTTTAGCTCTTCATTATTAATAAGACTTGGACAAATTATCAGAAATGTTTTTCTACTTTTTACCTTTCAATGAAACATCTAAATTCTACTAAGTCTTACCTACAGGGTGGATGAAGGACTAAGGATATTAACGGGTACTTGGTCTCAAGAATTCTACTAAGTCCTAACTAAGGGTGGACGGAGGACCAAGGATACCAATGGGTACCTGGTCTCAAGAATTCTACTAAGTCCTACCTATGGGGTGGACGGATGACCAAGGATACCGACGGGTACCTAGCCTCGAAAATTGAACTAAGTCCTATCTACAGGGCGAACGGATGACCAAAGATACCGACGGGTACCTGGTCTCGAAAATTGAACTAAGTCCAACCTAAAGGGTGGGCGAATGACCTAGGCTACTGACGAGTATTTGGTCTCAAAAATTCTGATAAGTCCTACCTAGGGGATAAACATACGACCAATGATACCAACGTGTACCTAGTCTAAGGAAAATCATTGATTAAAGAAAAAATTGTTGTGAAACGGATGGATAAAATAGAATGTAGACAAGGGCATATGCAATTGTAATGGTAGAAATAAGAAAGCATAAAGCAGTAGACAAACACCCAGAAGGGGAAATGTTTTTACACAATATAAAGATAGATGTCTTTACAAAAAGCCTGACGAAAAGGGCAAATAGCATTTTCTTACAAAAAGAACTCATAAAATAAAAGAAAATTAAGTATAACTCCTGGAGGAAAGGATTCAAGATGGGGGAGCTTGAGAAGCGGTCGGATCCACAGGAGACAGGCCATCCGCGGTAGATGGATCAACGGCTAGTTGGGCAGCTAGAGTCTCCAAGCCGTCTGGAGCAAGTTGAATGATAGTCTTAGTGTTGGCATCCTTTGCCCCCTGCTCAATAGTGTGGATGGAGTCACTGGTCTCTTCACTGATGGTGTCATCTTCTTCGGGTGTCGACGGGATGATGTTGTCTATTATAATCTAGGACAAGTCCAGATCGAGGTAAGCAGCTTCCACCTGCTTCAAGCAATCGTCGAACCTATCACCATAGTAAATGTCGCATGCATCAAAGAAGGGCTAAGAGACACGGAACTCCGCCACAGTGTCAGCCTTGGCCTTGTCCATCTACTCATGGAGAACAGCTAGTTCCATCGTCAGATTGGTCTTCGCCTTCTCTACCTCCTCCTTAAGACGGGACTCCTCCTTCAGCTTAGTAAGCATGGTCGTCAGCTTCTTGTTAAGGGTACGAACAGCCTCCTTGTACTGCTCCCTTTCCTTGTTCTCGCTCTCTTGATGCTTGCAGAACCGTCAGATCACCCCTTCGTTGGCAACACACCTATCCTACAAGGCCTTCATATGCACCAACGCCTGGAATAAAGAATAACGGTTAGAACAAGAATGTAAAAATTACAAAGTACCATAAGTGATGGAAACGTACCCTGAACAAGTTATAGAGATGAGACACCCCCAAATCTTCTGAGGAGTGATAACCACAAGGATTTAGATCTGTCTCCTTGATGATCGAATTGACCATCTTGACAGTATAGTCTTTGTGTGTAACCAACCTCTAGACAGGATTGGGGCAATGAGACCCTTTCTCGTCATCAGGCCCTTCCCTACTCTATGACGAGGAGGGGGAGGGGGTGAAGAAGACTTCCACTGCTTATCCTTGGTGTCACTCTTTCTCTTAAGGACCGCCTTAGCTCCCACCTTGGAGGCCGATAGTAAAGACCCAATCAGCTGCTTGCGGGTAGCCACAAACTTCCTCTCTATTGCCCTTTGTTTGCTTGCATCCATCTTTGCAAAAGGGCAATGAAGAGCATGAGAAAAGAGGGCAGATGGACCAAATACAGTACTAAAGCTATAAGTTAAGTCAACGGGAAAAAGCGTGCAACCGTTAAGCCAAAAGCGTTGGTTCAAGGCCACCACAGAATGCATGAAGTGTGTCAAGAGTAACCAGATCCTTCCACTTCCTTTGCTTAAAGGATATGGCCCCAACTCGCCAAAGGAAGCTCTCTTGCTCGTCGCTAATCTGCGAACAGATTTGAGCTGAAGACAATAAAGAAATATGTTAGGAGCTTCATCAAGACAGAGAGCTAAAGCAAAAATAGACACCGACGACCCACCTGACTCCTTTACAATGCCCCAAGTGTTATCAAAACCATTAGGCATACTATCCCATTCCTCGGGCCTACAAACCCAATCTGTCACTTGGACGAAGAAATAATGATTCTTCCAATTTTTATTGGAGTCAGGCATATCTGACACCAACCTAAGTGACATCTTCCTTGCCAAGAAATGGTAAATCCCCTTCGACAAGGAGATTTCCTGAGACTTATAACAATAAAAGAACTCGTTGAGGGATAAACGACGATTGCCACCACTAAGTTAACCCAATATCACCTCTGAGCCAATGAATATTCTCCACGCAATGGGAGCGATTTGACTAACAGACAAGCCTAAGTAGTTGGCGAGCTAATGGTGTAGCTCTGTCAATGGCAACTTCAGCCTTGCAATAAATATGGCATCGTACATGCTGACGTTTGTAGTCCTCTCGGAGTAGCACTTTTCAAACTTCCTTGGTAGACAAATGGGAATGTTCTCAGGGATTTGGTAATGGTTTAGAAGGGTGTTGAAAACCTTGTCAGACATCGTTGGGTTAAAATCGTTAACCGTCCATATTGAAGGGAGAATAAAAGGTCGGGAACCCCCGTCCACTTGGCATACTGCCTCAACTACCTTAGGCTGATCTCCCTCATCAACCCTCTCTCCCTAGTCTTCCTTATCTCCCTCATTATATTTGTTTTCTCCTTCCTCATCATTTTCCTTATCCTACTCCCCTTCCTCATCTTCCTTGTCCTCCTTCTCTTCCTCAGTTGGGGAATGGGCAGATGGTTCCCTTTCTGGGGACTAAGGGACATCTTTCTCTGGCTCACGCCCTGATGGATAAACCTCGTCGTAGCCTGCACCTTCACGAACTGATGACGACAGTTCACTTATTGCTTCTCTATCTGATATCTATTCACCTACAAGCGACAGAGGTTTTCTAAGAGCCTATTCGACGAGTCTCTAAAAACAAATGACGGCTACCCCAAAAAGTAAAAGATAAAAATGACAAAAAAAGAAACTTACGAGAAGAAACGGATGGTGGATCGGTATGATAGATTCCTCGGAAGTAACGGGGTCACAAGCAACAGACGATGCAAACAAGAGTGTGACAACTCTGGTCTTAAAAAAGCTCTCAAAAAGAAGTAAAGTAAAGAAAATTAGAGCAAGGGAGAACTATTTATAGAGAAAGGGAGCATGGCATACGAAGCAACGCCAACCTGCCCATGCCACTTGTCACGTGGCGTTTAAACTCGAGGCTGCTTAAGCCATTTATTGACACCTTCTTCAACAAAGCCCTAATTAATGATCATGAATACCCATGTTACTCCACAGCCCGTCAGCTAAAATCAATGGAGCCATGTAGTAGGGGGCAGCTGAAAAGGGATTTTGACTAAGGATTCAATACTCCTGAGTAAGCCATGGAATGAAACTAACGACGTCTATGGATCCGTTAGTTTCACAAAAGTAGATGGAGGATAAAAACAACATCGATGGAATAAAAGGCGACAAAGCCACACCGAAAACCCGACGGGGTGAGTAGCCAATGGGCCAAACAAAAAGCTGACGGGTCCAGCGTGGCTTTGCTTGGCCCACAAATGTTCATATAAGGAAACATCTTACATGCCACGCAAAATAAACCCACTATTGATTCATATCTCCCTCATATAGAAAGACACCCTATAATCTTGGAAACCTTAGTACCAGATCTTCTCCATAAGGAAAAATCCCTACTCTCAAGGGATCTTTGCTCACTTCTCACCACTATATAAGCACCAAACCCTTTCTTTTCTAAGGTACGTAGAAAATCCATAGCTCTCTCACTATAGAGTTCTTAGAGGTTTCTCATTTACTAAGTTAACCTTTGGATGGTTTTTGGCCGGTACCACATCGGTGCCACCTGTTTGGTCCTATTATTCTTATTCTATAGGTACCCATTGGAGTGATTTGGAGCCTACAACTCACTAACAATTTTAGCATATCATCAATGCCACGTACCAGTATAAAATGCCTAGCCCGTAAACTCATCAGTTGTACAGGGCTTTGCAATTGCTGCATCATTATAGCGAAAGCTGCAAAACGAACCAAAGAAAGTGCTCAAGGAATATATTTTATAATAAAAAAAACATGTGTTCAATAAGAAATTAGCTATTCTTTTTGGAAGAATTCTATAGAAAATGTATCAGACATTCATCATCACATTATTATTCTAGTGGAACCAGTAATAATTAGCTTCAATTCAAAAAATAGCTTAATGAGGTGATACATTAAAACTAGGGGTTAATTTGTTTGAAAAGGCCTTGGTTGTGTTATGGTTTTATAGGAAAATCCTAGTACCAAAATATGTCAAAATTGGGCTATATTAAAAAAAAAATTGTGTTAGAGCCGGGTTTGGGTCAAAAGCTACTCAAAGCGGCTAAGGTTATGAGCTAACTCAAAGATAATGAGTTGATAATCATTTTTTTTTTATATGTTCTAGACCATATTGAATTTCTAAATGAACTTGTTTTGTTGGAAAATAGATATTTGTGCTTTCAAAATAAAGAGAAATTTAACCCAATTTGGAATTAATTGAAATGAGTGAGATGTGTCAATTTGATGTTGGCATAACTTTGTAGTCTCCGAAATTTCAATCGATTAAAACTCAATTTGCTCAACTGAAATCAGATAAATAGTAAACCAACTTGCAATACTGGCTATTTGATATACTTTTCTCTATATATACAAATCCTTGCTACAGAGCGATGGTAAGAGGCCGCCATACAAGAGTAGATCTAAGAGCCAAAATTTCCTTAAGCCAAAAAGATCTCTCAATTCCACCCCTTTGAGTTTTTCTCCTTGTGAGATATCTTTTTGAATTCCTCGTTGAGAATTTCTTGCCTTGATCTTTAACTATGACATTAAAAAATGTAAGTATTCATCCAAACCACACAAACTCTAAACCTTTGTTACAAAGTCCAAGGATAGAAAACCTTTAGAGAGTTATTTGGTGTGTGTACACATAAAATTCGTTAAAGATAAATCACACGATCACGAAATAGTGTAACAAATTATCAATTTATATTGATTTTTATATATGTGAGTACAATTCTCTGTATGACTCTTTACAATGAAAGAATACAATAAAACTCCTCTGATTCGATCTCCAAAGAACTTTACGACCCGAAAGGCTATGAAGCTTAATCTTGAATCGTACTTTGATGTCTCTAAGTTGGATGTGTGATTGGATGTATTTGAGCTTTGATTTGAAGTTGAGGGCCGTTGGCTTGATCTCTGTAAGGTTGAACTTATTCAACTATGTGTTGGTTTTATTCTATGCCAAATTTGCTTGTAATTCAGTGTTTAGAAACCCTGTATTTAGGTGGGAATAATGTAAAGGTTGTGTGTGAGAGAGTGTGAAGAATTGATCAAATGGTTGCATCAAAAGGCTTATTGCGACTGGACCTTGCGATTGACTCGCGAGTGGTGACATGCCAGAATCCAGCACATGTGTGAAGCATGCTAGAAGTTGAAGGATCAAGACAGTTAGATCACTACAGGACAAAAAGTACAGTCTAGGCATTCTGTTATCTGGCGACTAGAACTCACGACTCATCCCATTCACGAGTTACTCGCCAGTGCACCCTGTTTTGCAGGAAAATGACTTTTCACATTCCTTCTCATACCCTACTATAAATACCCTTATACCCACGAAATGTAGAGAGCTTCAAGAGAGAATTTTGAGAGAAAAACCCTAGAGAACAACAAGATTGATTCATCCACAATCTTATACATTTGATTCTCCAAATTCTTCTACTCTCAACATCTCCATTGTCATACCCTTGAGAGGATCTTAAGCCAAATTCTTACCTCACCACGTTCAGAACAGTGAGAAGGCTATTGGTGTTTGGGAAGCAGTTCAAGAGAGAACCAATTCATTTTAGTTGATGCAATGGGCTTATTGTAGGATCCAGTAAGCAAAAGAAGATAAGGTTAGGCTTGACCCTGTTGGAGTAAGAAGTTTGGAGGGCTAAGATGCATCGGGTAGATTAGGCTTGGAGGGTCTATTGTTATTCATGTATCCTAACTGATTTTCTAGTGGATCATTTTACCGCTTAGAGGGCGGTGAAGAGGTTTTTCGCCGAATTCTTCAGTTTCCTCTTCGATAACACGTGCCGGTGTTATTTTGTGTTTGCTTCTCTCTATCTATTACTCTTTGCTTTTAATTATTGCTGAGTTGTGATTAAAATATGGCATAGAGTAGTTTGGATGGAGGGGAGAAGGAGAGGGAGTAGAGGAGAGTAGAGTAAAATTGGTTGAAAATAGGCTAATTTTGGGCTAAATTTACTCTATTTTACTCTACTCTACTCTACTCTCCTTTCTTTCCCCTCAATCCAAACAGGCCATTAAGAAGCCTTTATTTATAGGCAACTCAATAGCATTTGATTTGAAATATTCTCTAAACATTTATTGAGAGTTAATTAAAAATTTAGATTTGAATTTAATTTCTTCTTTCATTTAATAAGAACTTTCTATGTGAGTCTTTTCTTCTGACGTTGCCACATGGCTTTCTTTATTTAATGTTGCCACGTGGCTTAGACACATGTCATTTATATGTATGTCATAGTAACTCAAAAACTTGACATGTGGCTTGATTTTATTTGCTGATTGTCCTTGTTGACACGTCATTAAATGCAAACCAATTTGACCATAAGTATTTGATCACGATTAATCAAATGGCTGTAAATACATCATAAAATTTTGATGTCTACAGTGTGTATCAAAGTTCTGGGATTGTTGGAATGAGGTTTATTCATGGAGGAAGTTCATGTACACGAATTCGATTGTTCTAAGGTCACTGCGTTGGCAAGACAAGTGGGCCATTTGTTGAGGTTACATAGAGCCTATGACGGGAAATGTTTTGTATGTATAATTGATTATAATTGTTTCTTCTCTAGTGGATTTTTAACGAATTTGGATCATCTATAGTTGTTTTAAATTTCAAAAGGCGCTTCATCGATTTTTCAATTCTCACTTCGTCACCCAAATCTCTAAGTTGAATGTATAGCTTTTATTATTGTTATTTTTAGATTTGAAAATTGAAAACAATGTTTGGATTATCCATTTTTTGTTACATTATTTAATCGCTGCTTAATCAGTTTGGGTCTAAATCCAAAATTTCAAAATTGGAACAAATAGAGCCTAAGTAATAATCACTCTAATGCATTTTGCATACATATTTCATGGTAGATGGTACTCACCCATCAATCCATAATCAAAAATTAATTCATTCACAATAAAAATTGTGTATTAAAAGCTATAGAAGTACGTCCCACTCGTACCTAATTGAAAAAGTGATCCAAACATGAAATAAGTATTAAGAAATTTTTTAAAAACTAATGTAATTAATACTAGATATTTGGCCAAGAACATATTGCATGGAAGGAAATTCTGACTGCAAACAAACCTAACTACCTAGCAAGGGCAGCAATATCTGATTCAAGCTCTAAAGAGGCCGCTACGAGTTGACCGTTTGAAGTTGTCTTATTTTGGCCTCTTTCATGAGCCATCTCCAGAGTCAAACATTCCTTTATTTCTACCAATACTTGACTCATGTCCGGCCTTTGGATTGCCACGGGTGGTACACAGGACATGGCTATCTCCACAGCTTTCCAGGCAGAATTTTTGTGGAATTCTCCATGTAACCTTGCATCAATAATGTTTTGAATATCCCCACTTTCAATTATAGGATAAACCCAGTCAAGTATGTGAGTGTTTTCTTCAGGTCCTTTTATTATTGCTGGGTGGCCTGTTATTAGCTCAAAGAGGACAATACCATAGCTATAAACATCACTTTTCTTGTTAAAGTTTCCAGATGCTTGAAACCTGTATGTAAAAGTAAAACACATGTTATTAGATTTGTTTAACAATCCTAAAACTATGGATACTTTTTTTTTTTTTTTTTCCAGTCTACTAGTTAGCTACATTATATAATTATATGATTACTGCAAGAAAAATGCTTATTATAACGAAAAAATCCATTTCAATAACATTTGTCTCACTGCAATAGTTGATATAAGTTGTTGTAATAAAATTTGAAGTAATAGATTTGTGCAACAAAAAGTTTCGTAGCATAAACTCCAAATATTTTAATGACAATTTTGATAAATAATATATATATATATATATATATTCTTGCAATAAATAATTTATTTTTTCTAATATCTTGTAATAATAGGTTATTACTTCATAAATTTTATTGCAATAAATTGCAAATAATCGAAAAAAATAAATCAATTCAAATTATTGCAACAATATTTTTGCTATAATAGATAAGTATTTTATATTTGTTATCGCAATAGATTGTAAAATAATTGATATTAGATTATTGCAACGATATCTTAATATTTTTCATTGCAATAAATTGCAAAAATAATTGGTATCAAATTATTGTAATGATTTCTTCATTTTAAATTATTGCAAAAAAATTTTCTAGTGTAGTAATGTATTAAACCCTCTATTTCTTCATTTTAATACCACTATACCAATTTCATTAAGTTAGAATTAGATGTAATAGATTTATTTTTGATGTAGTGGAATGATAGCCTTTAAAAAACTCCAACTAGTGAAAAAAGTGAGGTGTGAGTTGGAATTATAAAATAAAGAAATTTTTGTAAAAATCACATAATATCACTAACATTTCCTCTTCAATTAAGATTTTAAGGGTACCCAATATAAATTTTTTTCTCTTTTGTGCAAAATGGAGATATTTATGTAGTGCAAAATTTTAACATGGTAGGGTAAATAATTCTATTTGAAATTATGTACACTTACTCAGGATCAAGGTATCCAAGTGTTCCAGCAGGACGAGTTGACACATGAGAATCACTTTCTGCTGCGAAAGTCCTTGACAACCCAAAATCAGCTATCTTTCCTTCCATATTTTCATTTAATAAGATATTGGTAGTCTTTAAATCTCTGTGAACGATAGTTGGCTTGCAACCATTATGTAGATACTCCAACCCTACAACTCCACCAGTAAGCCATTTGTAATTTAGTCATGTAAACAAAGAAATAGATATTGGAGTGGAATAATCATGTGATTAATATGTTTCCAAACCTTGTGCTGTATCCACCGCAATTTGAATTCTCTGATTCCAGTTCAGGACATTCATATTGGTAACTGCAGCCAAAATTTTTTAATTTCTCTATTTTAGTTGGAGTTTTCATGGAAGTCAACCTTCACTTTGTAGTTAGACCAGAAAATAAATAATACTTGTGACATGCTCAACATGTTGGAAATAAAGGGGTAACAATGGAATGGAAGAAATAATGACCAAGCAACCCAAAGGTTAAGCCTATGGGTTTTGAGTCCAATTTATATAACATTAACCAGTCATTCTTTTTATTAGTATCTAATATGTAACTCTACTAATTCAATGTGTGAGCCTACTACCACATGTAAATATTCCAACAAATCTTCCTCTTCATGTGTGAACCTACTACCAAGCCAATTGTGGCACTTCAATTAGTCTCCCCCTTAAGCATAAGCAATTTCCTTAACAATCCAATTATCATGCATTACACTCACCAATAGAATGCCCTTTACTCAACCATAGAAGTGAACATAGGAGTCTTCCTTGCACAACCATTGGAATTTCCAACATGCACCTAGTAAAACCCTTTTACTAAACCATGTATGGGTGGAGCTAATATGGAAGCCCTCCACATTCTACTTGGTGAGACCAACTAGCCTCTGATACCAATTTGGCGTAATAGTAGAAGCTCAAAATACCAAGACTATATAAAAACAATCACCCCCCCCCCCCCCCCCAAAACAATAAAATAGCCATTTACTCATATAATTAAATCTTTTTAGGGCACTATCGAATTAATTTAAAGTCTTTCCTTATGTGAGAGGACCTTTGGGTAAAAGGCACCAAACACTTTGTGCTATTGTCTATTTATAAAACGACAATACTTCTTCCTTGCTAGATAAAGGGATACCTTTCTTGGTAGATAATGAATACTTTTCTTGGTAGATAAGGAAATTTTTTTTCCATACTAAGAAAACCTAAATTAATCAAATGTCTAAGAATTTGAGACAAAATGCAGCAATTTGGAGGCACGATAAAATCACTTTCCTTAAACAATTATTACCCTGACTTGCTATAGGCTTACTACAAATTTGTGTGAGATAAAACAAAGCATATTGGATTCTACAAATAGTGATTTTAGAGAATATATAACAATAGGATTTCTATTATATATATATATATATTTTTTTTTTTTTTTCATTATAGGGAATAATGAGAGTTTAAATTATAATATATAGATTATGAAAAGTCACAAATAAAGTTTTTTAACTATTAGAAAATAGTTGGAAATAATGTCCAAACATTCACAAACGTTTTAAATATGAAATGGACTCTTGGAAAATATTTTGCAAAAAAAAAGTATTATTCTAATATTATCCTCCCCTGAATCAAAACCCTTGTTCTGCCATTACTTGGATATATAAATATCTAACACAACAAACATATATCTTTATCTTTATTTTGAATAGACAAGAAAAGGGGAGCAATTATACTTTACCTCCTACACCCTAAACTAAACATCTTTTTACACTTACACCAAAAAACCATCCGAATGAACACTTATCCCCTTAAACTATACATTTTTTTACATTTACCCCCCCCCCCCTAAACTATACATTTTTTTTACACTTACTCTCCTAAATTATAAGAAGACACAGTTCCATAAAAAATTACCCATGAGAAGGGGTTCAAAGTATTATACGAGTAATAATTTAAGGGGGGTAAGTGTGCATTTTCATAGTTTAGGGGAGAAAGTGTTACACAGGTAATAGTGAAGAGGGGTTAATTGTGCATTCTTATAATTGATGGAGTAAGTGTAAAAAGGGGTACAATTTAGGGGAGTAAAGTATAATTTCCCCCCAAAAAATGTTTACCCAAGGCTTAAATTGCCTAGTTTATTCCTCCCACCCTTTCCTCTTTTTTATTCTTTTGTTCATCTCACCTCCCTCCCTTTCCTCCTTTTATCTCTTATCTAGTCTCTCAAATCAGTGTATCACGGAAACATCTCCCCATTCTTGGATTTTCAAGGTAAATCAAACCATTTTGTTTGGTTTTGGGCTTTTTATTACTTATAACAGGAGGCATTCGAAAACAAATTCTTCATCATGGAAGAATCTAGCGGTGCCCACAAGGCTCTTGCCCACCAAAGGCAATACTTGGTTACATTTTTATAGGTGGCAGTCGTTGTGTTTCATGTTAAGAGCAAACAATGTGCACACTAAGTACATGAATTGGCTAAATTTACTTTCTCGGTGAACACTATACCAACAGACTGCCGTTATGGTACTGTATCAAAATCTTGTCCTAGGATAATCATGCTTTTATTTAATTTAATAAGTTAGCAAAGGCCAAACCATATTTGTCAGTATCGTATGATACACGTATCATATCGTGTACAAAAAGTTTCATGCTGTAAGGGCACATCAAAAGTGCTCATGATACACAAACATATGCTTTTAAATGAGTTCTTTTTTTAAAATTTGTTCTTTTATTTGAATTCAACAAGTTGTTAGACTTGTTTTTAACGCAATTATTAGGTTACGTAATTTAGCCTGATAAAGTAACATGTCCATAAGGATTTGTTTTTCCTCCTCTTTATCCTATAAAATTTGGATAACATACTTACACTTCACTTTCATATTTACAATTTTCTTTTCTATACTATGAATAAGGTATTAACTAACAAGATATGATGTTTTATTTTTGTCATTATTGTTATAAGTCTAAGAAGCTAAAATGTCAATAAGAATTAAGAAACATAAAATAAAATAAAAGAACAAGGAGAGAGTAAATGTTGATGATGATGAAAAAAATCAATGAAGAAATAAATTTGTAAAATGATGAGCATGATGATAACATTGACTTAGATGGAGTTCATTAGGCAAAATGATGAATGTAAAAAAAAAAATAAAAATAAAAAAAAATAAAAAAAAATATTATTACTTTTAGTCATTTGTAATGTTTATCACTTTTAAGTTTAATTAATTTGAATATGTATGTTATAAACACATGATAATTTGATTTATTTAGTTGAGTATATTCCAAATTTATAATGAAGATACCATTTATATATGTATATCTATAAACTTCTATAAATTTATTAAGTATTTGTGTATCTTACGATACGCAATATAGAAAAATAAAAAATCGATTAACGATACGATTCACATTTTGATAACAATGGACTGAACCATAAATGAAACACATGGAATAAATTATTGTTTATATGGTTATACCTGATAAATATTGGTGTAGGTTGCCATTAGCCATGTACTCATAGATGAGTGCTTTGTTTTTACCCTCATCACAGTACCCGATGAGAGAGACCAAGTTTCTATGATGAACTCTCACTAAGATTTCTGCCTGCATTTATGGACGGTAATCTAGTTTAGCTTAATGAAAATCTTCTATATGCATGTCTCATACTATCATAGTTTCAATACAAGATTAAAATTTTAAAGGGTCTGGTTAATAGGTACCCTTAGGGCATTTGTTAACTGACCATTTTAGGAAAGTCACAGTACCACTTTCATAGGAAATATAAAAACCTATCAAAAAAATGAATTGTTTTTTTCTTTTCCATAAAAAATTTCTTTGAATAGTTTTTCAAAACAATACTCTTAGGGCATTTGTTAACTTTTTTCAATTTGAAATAATTGAAAAGAATACTATGGTCTCATATTTAACCTCTGCTCGAAATTCCTTATAGCCTTGGTTCGATGATGGAGAAAGCAACTTAACAGCAACTTGAGTTTCTTCCAGAGTTCCCAAGTAAACTTTTCCAAATCCTCCTCCTCCAATAATGGTATTGAAGTTATCAGTTATTCTCACAACCTCAGAGTAGCTATATTGTTGATTCTTCGGTTTGATGTTGGATTCCACAGCCATCTTGCTATTCTTCAATTTGATGTTGGATTCTGTAAACACCTTTACTATCATCACACGTAACTCCCAAAAATGAATATAAAAATAAAATAGAATAAAGAAAAAAGGAACTTTATTCAATGTTTTTTCTATTATTAAAAAAAAAAAAAAAAAAAAAAAAGTAATTTTATTCCCTCAATCTTGAATTACTTAAATCTATGTATATATAAATACTACTCCTCAACTCTAAAATACCTAGTCTAACCATCGTATGCAGTGATATCATCTAAATGGAGACCGAAATCGCCTATTACGATCTTTGAGCAAATCTAAGTACACCCAATGGCTGATCAACCTTTATAAGCAACTAGGCATCTAGGCCTCCTAAATTCAGATTCTCCCGAGTTTCTAGAATACTCTACCATATAAAATTCTTTTAATTTTGATCTTTTATTTAAAAGCTATTTGTTCAAAGACAAACCCTTGAAAATAGTCCGGGACTATACTCCTTCCCTTTCACATAGGGATGAATCCCATCCATCACAAGATCTACATCTATGTGAGAGGGAGGAGGTATACTCTCGGATTACCTAATAATTTTCCTAAAAATAGATGTCACATCAGCTATTAAAATGAACATGTCATTAATTTTTGCACATAACCTTGAAAATAGATGTCACATTAATTACTAAAATGGACATATTACATTTTTTGTGAGTTCTAAAAGCGTACGCCATAAATTGAAACCTCTAAAAAAAAAAAACATTTTAAATTTTCTTTTAGTATTAAAAAATTAAAAAACTCAGATCTGAACCCCAATCTCACAGCCGCACCAGCACCAACACCAACAGCACCAAACTTATCTCTAACGAGATCTCAGTGCTAGAATGAATAGAGAACTTGCCGACATTTTTAAGCGACAGAAAAACAACTGATTTTCTAGAACCATTATTAATATACTTTTGTGCAAATTATATTTCTCAGGTTGTCGCATTTTTCAATTGCCAGGGTTTTGTACCAATTCTTTTCTAAGTTAAAAATTTGTACGTAATTGAATTCACTAGTATATCATTATATTTGCTGAGTCGGTGGATTTAATGATGCGTTCTAGGGTGAGTGGAGTCCATACTTGTAAAATGGAGAGATCAATTTCACTGTGGGAACTCTTAAGAAATTCCTAAACACTTCGTCTTGCTTAAAATTATATCCATTGTAATAAAAGGTTCGCTTCTATAAACCAGGTCTAAAACTAGTTGGCAAGAAGAAATGGATTGGGGTTCGGTTTTCAGATCTGAAAATGCAACTCTTTCACCTTCCATACTTCTCTACTCGCCCAACTCTAGCGACATACCTCCCTAATCGAACCGGCCGCCAGGTTTTTTGAAGTCCTAGCACCTCAACATCGCCAGAGACAAGTTTGGTTTAGTTGGTGTTGGCACGGCAATGAGAATGGGATTGAGATATGACTTTTTTTTTCTTTTTCTTTTTTCCTTATTAAAACTAATTAAATTAAAAAAATGTGACATGTACACTTTAATAGTGGCATCTATTTTTAAAATTTTTCCAAGAATTAATGACATGGTGTAATATAAATTATTGATTTTTGAATAAGAGGTGAAGATTAGAAAAGATCTATGTAGTAGAGTATTCTAGATACTCTAGAGAATTTGAATTTGCAATGTTATCTTCATAAACTTTTGAGGAAAGTTTGTTAGAAATATGACAAGTCAACTGTTGATCTTTAATTTTCTAAAAATTTTCTAAACAATGAGGATATAAGAAGAAAATGTAATTCAATAGTGGATTTATCAAAATTCACCTCTAATAAAAAGATATTGAATAATGTTAAAACCTAAGGCTATAATCAATTTTGTAACTAAACTTTGTTGAAAATAATCACAATTATATAGTTCAACTTATATCATTTTTTGAGAAAATGTTCCAATTATACATGGTAATAGCTTACATCTTTTTTAAATCATACATTTCTAAAATATGTAATGGTTTCTCATTATATATATATATATATATATATATATATTATTTAGAACTTTGACTCTTTAGTTTTTACAACCAATAATTTACTTGTCAAAAAAAATTAAAAGTTAGATGGATAAATTGTGCAAAATAGGACTCCAATTGAAATCTAATTTAGAATTGGATTTAGACTCTTCGATTTTTACACTCAATAATTCACTTAACACAAAAATTACAAATTAGATGGAACATATAACATAGAATTGAAAATCCAATTAAAATCTAATTAGATTTTTTCTAAAATTTAGCTTTTAATATGTATAGGTTATTTGGAAGGTTTTTTTAATCTGCCTTTAAAGCCAAACATTTTTTAACTTGTTGCTTATTTTGAACCATTTTATTTATGTATTATGATTTAATAGTTACAATGGGGAAATGAGAATTGGAACTGTAGATATATTAGTTGGAAACACCAAGAAGTAATAGTGCTCTTGGTTTTTTGAACTATTTAAGGGTCTCTTATTAATGTACATGTACTATAATATTAATGAGAAATAATATGTCCACAACATTTTTACAACAAATTCTAAGTGACAGATTATTATTGATTATTATTATTAGGTCAAAAAAGTAATCTCAATGCTAAGTTCAAATTTAAACCAATAATAACTAACCACTTATAATTTGTTATGAAAATATTTTCTCAATATTAATAGAATATTTTTGGATAGCCTATATGGACTTTTGAAAATTGAATAAAATGGAATGGAACAATCATAAGGTTAGTTTGAAAGTTCACAGAGGAATGGAATGGAATGAAATGAAAATGATCTTAACCTTTCTTGAAATCCTATACGGACTTTTGGACACTAGTTTTTTCCAATTTGACCATTATTTTTAGGGCTATCCAAGCAACCTGCCAGACCAACCCACACAAAGCACTCAACTGAAACCAATCCAACAACTTCGGTGGTTGAAGGTGGGTCTTAGCCTTCCAAAACTGACACCAGCGAGTCGAATGGCAGATGCCCTCTAGAATTGTGACATAGTTTCAAATCCAAAGACATTTAAGGTGAAATTCAGTGGAAATCCACTCGTATCAGTGATGAATTAAGTCAAATACAGTGAATATCCCCCATATCCGATGAGATCTCCACCAAATCTAGCAAGATCTCATTGGATTTGGTGAGTTTTCCTTCGTTGCTCCCCCTCTCTTCATGGTTAATTGGTCTCCCGAATTCGACTACCACCTGACGAAAATCTGATCCATTCGATCTGATCTCCTAATTGGTCGGCAACAGATCTTGTTCTTCTCCACTCGATCTAATCGGGTCAGGTGCAAGTTGAGCTCGAAACCCAACCTAGACATACTTGTAGACAACCCTAATTGTTTTAATAGAGTTCTAGATGGTGACTAGTTGTGGATCATTGGCATTAATTAGAAAGTTTGGTGTGTCCTAAAAATCATGAATAGTTATGCCATGGGTTCTAGATCTCTTATAAATAATCTCAACACTATGGAGTGTAGTAACAACTATAAAATGAAGGACATACCTCGTCTTTTCCTTTTGTAGATAGCCAGAGCACAAAAAATGAGAAGGAGGACCAGGACTACTAGGGACGTAGCAGCAAGTGAAACAATCAGCCCCTTTATCTTCTTCTTTTCCTTCTTCTTACATGGAACTGGGTGACAAAGATCTGAATTTTCGCCAAGACTTGCGTTTTTTTTTTTAGGAGAAGATAAGTAAGTTTTTAAAATTTAAATAATGCTGACAAACGGAATTTCCTTTAAAAATACAAATGAAATCAGATTTACAAAACAGTTGCAAAGGGAAAGGGGGAGAGGACCGTGTGAAAAACTTGAAATTACAAAAACTAAGAAGTAGAGGAAAATGAAATAATACAGTTAGGATGAAAAACTAACCCCAAGACCAATAATCCATTTCTAGACTTCTGTATAAGAGCCTCTGGAACTGTACCTTTCAGCTGGTTCCCACTTAAATTACTGCAAATATAAAGTAAAATAGAATATCTCAATTCTTATCTGTAAATTTGTTGGTTTGTTTTTTGATAAGCAATTTGTTGGTGTGTGTTGGAAACACTTTTTCTAGGCTTTTGTAAGTATAGTAATCCAGCCTGATTTTCCTACAGCCCATTCTTTTCTCTCTTCTCCAGTTTTTCTTTAATGGGCTGGGGTCTTATATATGGGCTTTTTAGCCGTTTTTTACTAAGGATTTAGGGCCTCGGGCTTTCAGCTTGTTACATGCTTAGCCTACTTCCCAAATCGCGACGACACTACCAGGTTTAACCACACAAAAATAACAATTAAAAAAAAAAACTAAATAATAAAACCATTTCTTTCTTATTTGTCTACACACGAGTGGTCATCTCCGTCACCTCAAAAAGCTGATCAGAGTCATATAACAAATTTCATTATATTTTTCCAATAACCAATAATATGACAAATTATAATTTGTGTATAACAAAAGTAATATTATTATTTAGTAATCAAAGAAATGATATTGCCCTAATCACAGTATATGATTTCAACAAGAAAAAAAATATATAATGTAGCATTGTTGGAATCTAAAATCGCTACCTTTGTCATTTTCTTCTAATTTTGAAGTGCATCATTGCATCAATACAAGAGGCATGCTATATTTTAATCTTGTGATTGAACTATCTAGAAATCCATTTGCATTGAGCTCATTGGTTCTGAAGGTGTGTGAATCAATCTTCAATAACAACAACCATACACGATTTTATAACTTTGTGCGATAAATCTAACCTTGCTCTTAAAGCTATTTATTTGTGATTTTCGTATTAATATTGTTTGTTGTTGTCGTTGTTGTTTTTTTTTTTTTTTTTTTGGTAGAAGAATAATATATATTGAATGTTTTGTGACAAAAAATCGTGCATCATTTAAAGCTCAATAACTTACAGGGTTTTCAAATTTGGTAGTTGAGCTAAAAATTCTGGTACGTTCCCATCCAAGCTATTGTATGATAAATCCCTGAAATTAAAATAAAAAAATAAAAAAAATTCACATTTACAATAAAGTTAACATTTACAATAGTTTTGGGTAAAGATAGCTCTTCGGCATGAAGATAAACTATTTCATTTACAATAAAGTTAACATTTAAGAATCTCACATTTAATTAAACAACTTGCATAAAAAGCTTAGGATAAAACTTAGGTAGAATTCTTAGTGTAATACATTAAGTTTATTAATTAAATTTAAATAAATCCTTCTCAAAAAAAAATTAAATATATAATTGCATTGATCAATAAAGGAGAAATAATATTTTTTTGAGGACAATTAAATTCAATGGAACTATATATTTGTATTTAATAAAAAAATTAATATATTACACCTAAGAAATTATACCTAAATTTAATTTGCAAGCTTGGTTCTTGGACTTGTATATAACATTTAACACTTTTTAGGCAGTTTAAGACATCGCTTGAACACTTATACATGTTAAAAGTGAATTGATTTCGGCCAACTGAGCGAGCCAGCGAGCTAGGAAAAAAAAAAAGGGAATTCATCTCAGTCCAACTTTGTTGATCAGAGACTAGTTTTTCTAACTTTTCCTTTGTGGAATTTAATAATCACACGTGCACTGGCAGCGGAACTCAATGCTAAAATAAAATCCCATTTTTACTTATTACTTACAAGTACTGCAGTGCTGTGAGGTCGGAGAATGAAGTCACTATCTTCCCTGTCAAGTTGCTTGAACTCAAATTCCTGCTTGTAATTTATCAAAGAAGAAAGAGCTGGTGTCGTTACCATAAAGAGAATTTATAAATTCACACACACACCACCCACACACACAAAAGGGATTGTGAGTATTCCATCAAAATGAAACGAGTGCAGTGAAATTGTAAAAAGCACCAGAGAAATTCATTTTTGCTTGCATATGAATAAAAAAAGAAAAAAGAAAAGAAAAGGGGGGCGTAATTTATCTTAAGCTTGTTCCCAGTAAAATTTCTGCAAAGACAACTTCAAGCAAATTGTGTATCCTACCCAAAAAGTTTTATCGCATTTAAATATCTAACTTATAAGAATTTCAAATTCAAGAATTAGAATTTGTAATGTATATGCACATATAAAAACATTTGGGTATGTGTTGCGGCCGTTAAGTTTTTGAGAGAGGATCATATGAGCAAAAACCGAGAGAAAAGCTGGAGGGAAATCAAAGATGAAGAAAGACATATATCTATATTCTTGCATTACTGAACTGAAGAAGTTCAGTAAATAGTGCATGTAACCATCAATTGAGATATCTTAAAGAATAAACCAATTATTTGGTTATTGCATTTCTTCTCTCTCTTAATATCACAAATTAAGGATAATTTGTAGAGTTTGGATTATTGTAGTGAAGAGAGAAAAAGAAAGAGGCAAATGTATGTGTAAGAGCAAAGAAAACAAGGAGATTTTTTTTAACTATGAGACCTACACAAGGGGAGAAAAAATTAGGGTTTTCTCCGAAACAAGGTTTTTTTGGATACTACAACCATAAAGAGTTGTATCCAGAGTGAGTGGAGATCTTAAGTGAGTTTGTATTATTTTTCAGATAAAAATATTATTGCATTTGGTGTGAATCTCAAGTTACTCATAAACCTAAGAGAATATTGTAATTGATTTTATAATAGTGGATTTTTTGAGTGTGTCTAATGGTTTTTCCCTTCAAGGATAAATAGGTTTTCTACATAAATTTTTTGTGCTTATATGTGATTAATATCTTGGCTTGGTAATTTTAGTAATAATCTTTTTTTTGGAGATTGAATAAAGTTGCTAATTGATTTTCATAATTCACATAAGACTAGATTGACACAACACAATATTCGGCAGTGAGTATGCCTTGAGAAGTTTAGTATTTGAAAATTTCCTTATAACATAGTTATTCTGATCCAATTTGACAGAGATTAGATATTCGAGAGTGATAGCATAGGTGTTCGCTGTGAAGCTGGCTGGTGATAATTGATTTGAATTAATTGTAGCGTTAGTAGATAAAGAAGCCATGGTTGGATATAAAGGTAGCTTTGATACCATGTTAAATTGTTGATAGAGAAAACTGATGACCGAAAACCTAGAGAAAATCAAGACAGAAAGCAAAGATGAAGAAAGGTTATCCGTTTCTTTGCATTGCTGAACTGAAGCTTATACTGTGAGCTATATGTCCAATCTAAACAAAACTACCTCAACTACTTAAATAACAAATTACTACCACTTCTAACAACCTAAGTATAAAAATCACATGTGACTAATACAATCTGCAAAACCCTTAACCAACCGTAAGGGTTAATACAAAAGCATGATTTCCCCTTCAAACGTAAAAGAGATGGCTGCGATACCAACCACCCTTAACCAACCGTCAGAATTAACAGTTCTTTTTCTTTGAGAAGGAATTAACAGTTCTTTTGAAATGTGATACTATCAGTTTTTGTGATGGTCCAACTTTTGTAATGGATTTTTATTTGAGAAACTTTTTTGGTTTAGAAAATAAATATATTAATGAACTTAATTTCATTGATTTAACATGTTTTGGAAGTGCACTCACAGTGTAATGATCCTTGGAGTACTATCTGAACTGCAAGTCAAACCATTCCATAAATATTTATGTGGAACACATGGGTCTCCTTGCCAATCGTCTCTAGAGATCCTGAACGTTCGTTTGATGTCCATGATTGCAGTAACTGTTGTTTACAAGAATTATTATTTGAGAATATTAGGGCTGTAATCGGTTCGGTTCGGTCGGTTTTTTTTTATCCGGCCAACCGAAACCGAAATTTTCGGTTTGTAAAAGTCTTAACCGAAACCGACCGAAATAGTTGAAAAACCGTCGGTTTCGGTTTGTTTCGGTTTCTGTCGGTTTTTCGGTCGGTTCTGGTTTTTGGGCCTGGAGTTTAGGCCAGTTGAGCCTTTGGTTTTTTCCTACTAATTTTTCGCATTTTTCCAGCCATTTTCTCAACTCCCAAACAAATTTTATAACAAAAAAATTCAAAATATACCCTTAACACAACCAAAAATCAAAATAAAACATCTTTTATTCACAATCCAGGTGAGAGGAGGAAGAAAGGAAAAATCAAAATAAAAACATCTTTTATTAGCAAACTCGGTGAGAGGAGGAAGAAAGGGTGAGAGATTGAGGGAAAGAGAGGATCGGAGTGGATGGAGCGGCGGCAGCCAGATCGGTTTTCCTGCATGTGGCTCGTCCGTGCTTTCCGAGGCGTTGCCTGTGACTCAGTATGGGAGAAGCGCGGCCAGATCGGCGATCGGTGTTGGTGGCCTGGGTCGGTTGTCAAGATCGGAGCTCGTCCGTGCATGGCTGGCGATCGGAGAGGTGGATCGGTGATGAGGGAAGGGTAGGCTAAGATCTGGGTGGACCGGTGATTGTGGGTCTTGGGTGTTTGGCCGACACTTGATCTGGGCGGTCGGTGGTGTGTGGAGGCGGCGGCAGAGGGAGATTCGGCGTGAGACTGTGGAGTGAGGCTGAACTTGAGAGAGAGGAGAGTGTGAGACCGTGAGAGTGAAATCTGAAAAATGTGGGAACGTAGGATTGGGTTTTCTAACCTTTGATTTTATACTCTAATTAGTTTTAGTTTAATTAGTTTAATTAAATATTTACTTAGTTTAATTACAAATGATTAATTTAATGGATTTTAAAATGCTATATTTACTTTAGTTTACTTGGTCGGATGATTTGAATTTTGAAAGGAAATGAGGGAAGCCACTGCCAATTTATCATTGAGTTGTATTAAAATGAAAGGATAGATGATGGAAAGGTCCACTGCCCAACACAATGCTGAAAGCAGCCAGCCAATATTTACAAAATATTATATATTTAATATAAAATATAATATAATAATATATTTCGGTTCGGTTCGGTCGGTTCGGTGTATTAAAATTTGAAACCGAAAACCGAACCGAACTTTTCGGTTTTTTACATAATAAACCGAAACCGAACCGAACCGAAACCGAACCGAAATT
Source organism: Quercus robur (assembly GCF_932294415.1). Classification (NCBI taxonomy): domain Eukaryota; kingdom Viridiplantae; phylum Streptophyta; class Magnoliopsida; order Fagales; family Fagaceae; genus Quercus; species Quercus robur. Next base: position 16,231,502 of record NC_065538.1, on the reverse strand, counting down.
TCAGTTCGGTTTCGATCGGTTTGAAGCGGTTTTTTCGGTTCTTCGGTTTTTTGCACACCCCTAGAGAATATAATCATTCAAAAAAAGAGTGAAAGGAGAGATTGTGGTTATTTGCTATACAATATGATATCAACAAAGGGGAAAAAAACAGTAAAATGTCAAAACATCTTTCCTTCTGAAATAAATAGCACAACTATATGATTATTGAGTGGCAAGGAGTTTTTATTTTTGTTTTTTGTGAATAAAGATAGATATATAGATAGAAACAAGAGAATGGTTGCAACCCATTTTAATCTTTAGGGGAAATAACTCTCGGAAGAAGAAAGGAGATGGAAATGGGTCCATCCCAATTATAGATAACAGCCCAGCGAGCCAAATTGTGAGAAAAGAAATTTACGTCCCTAAAAAAATAAAGACAAAAAGAATTCTCCAAGAGAGACGGAGCAAGGAATCAGGGAGGGGTTGAGTGAACATACTGCAGAGCTTCAATAAACCCTTTGCAATATCCTTTGAAAAGAACATAGGAATTATCGTGAAAAACTGCTGGCTTGACAGCTTGAAGAGCAGCTTGGGATTCTCCAAGGGTCGGATCCGAGGGAGTGAAGAGATTTGAATGAGCAAAAATAACATCACATAACTCGTTTGATTTTAATCTAACTAGTTTGGGTAGGAGTCCATTTCAAGGTTGGCCTTGCAATCTGAGAGGATCCGACTTAAGCATGTTCAGAAAATGATCTATATACTGATTGCATCTGCATCTTTTCTGGGGTCAGGTATGTAATGTGCAAAGATCGTTTAATTTCTAATTCTCCAAATGTTATCAAAGAGGAATGAAGAACACAATGTGATCTTGCAGCCAACTTCTTACAAAACTTGTAAATACTTTTGAGGAAAAATTGCATATTTCACAATATAAGATAAATGCCCAAGGGAAGCATCTAATCATCGTTACTACAACATATACACATCTTATGTAATTCAACTTGTGCATAGACCTAATATGCATCTCGATGATGCACAAAAATCATTATTGAGTTAATCGTCCATACACGTGCCAATGGGTGTACCTGAAGAACAAAAGAAAAGAACCAATCAAAGGGCACCAGTAGGGTACCGGGCAAAGACCCTTCGAAGGTTAAGTCAGTGATAGAAGAATCTCCAAGAACTCAAGAGTACAAGAGCTAGGGAGAATTCATGTACCTCAAGAAGGGTAAGGTTTGTAGTTTATATAGTGGTAGAGAGCTAACTTGAATCCCTTGATACAAGAGAGTTTCTATGTAGAGAGAATGATCCCAAGATACTCGGGATCACCTTCTCATATATAAGAGATTTGATTGCATTGTAGGGCCTTTAATCGTGATGTGCAAGTAATTTTCATATAAGGATGTGTGAGTGGGCCCTACGCAAGCCCTATGGAAACCCTAGGGGGATGGATCATCAAGATCAGGGATTTGCCTAATCCGTTGGCCCATGGGTCGATCATCCCTTTTGGAGTCAGTCATCCCTTTCGGGCACACCCATACCGATCAGTCAGAAATTATCCCCATTAGCTACCCCCTACTCCGTGAGTCATCGGGATGGCCGACAGGTCACGGAGTTGCCATAAATGCTTTTCCTTAGTGTCATGCATCATAAATAGGGGTAATTATGTCCTTTTGACAGGGCTAAAGACACATGTCAATTTCTGATTTGATGAGCCAAGCATCACGACGCTTCTTTCTCCGCGCCAGACCATCCTATAAATAGCTCAATGCCATTACTATCCTCATTACTTAAAATTTTTTCATTCTGATCCCAAAGCCAAATCGTCAAACCCTTTGCTTCATCGGTTTATTCGTTCGTCCGTTTCTTAGGTATGCTTCGTCGGTTTCCCTTTTTTTTTTCTTTTTCCTCTTACTTCTCTTTCGTTAGTTACATAGGAGGTGGAGTAGAATCTTAGTTTTCATTCATCGCTTGTAGGTGGGAGATGTCTAGAGATAGTGAAGCGACCAGTGATCGTACACCATCAGTCTGCATGGGTTCGGATGATGACTTGTCTAGTCATTCTAAGCATGAGTACAAGTCAAAGGATTCGTCGATTTCTGGCAGGGAGTCAGCGTCTAATTCCCCTTCGGAGGAACCTAGTCCCTCTGGGCGACGTCCAAGGGAGATTGTCCTTGATATCTGGTCTATCCATGATTTTCCAATTGATATGAGTGATGAGGTCTTCAGCAAGCTGAGGCCTCACTTCCAAATACCAAACGATGTGCCCATTAGGAAGGGCGACATAGGGGAGAAGTGCTATGATGGGAGGTCGTCTGATGTAGGTTTTTACAAGACCGCCTTCATAGCAGGGCTTCGTCTACTCCTATTCCCCTGCATCGTTGGTTGGCCTCTTACATGGGCATGTCCTTCAGTCAGATAGCCCTTAATGCTTGGAGGATCTTCATTAGGGCTGAGGTGTTATGGGATCAACTTAGTGGAGGTCATTGCTCCCTAACTTTAGAGGGGTTTTACTATTGCTACAAGCCCTAAAAGCTCCCTCGATCCAAGGGCTTTTACAATTTCATATGTCGTTGGGCTACCTTAAGATTGATATCTAATATGCCTGACTCCAATTGTCAATGGAAGGCTAGGTTCTTCTTCGTGCAAGGGGTCAACTAGGTGTGTCATCCCAACGAGTGGAATAGCATAAGGTCTTTCTACTACCATTCTTGGGGGTATTTGAACAAGTCAAGTTAGTCATTGGTGTTGATGAGCACATTAAGGAGTACCAAGTGTCCCAACCCCATTTCAATGAAATTGGGGGTTACTATAGGGACGGCTTCAAGGACTTCTACAAGCAAGTTGTCCTCATGTTCCCAGATTTAAACTTCTCTCAAATCCAGATCAAGGTTACTACCCCGACGACTTCGGCTGCTGAGCCCAATCCCGATGATGCAGACAATAATGACGAGGTGCTAGTGACCAACGGACCTATTGACAAGACCGACGACCCCAAAGGTTCCAATGATCAGCCAACCAACACCCCTGCCGATGCTTAAGAGATTGTTTTTTCCTTTTTGTATTATTTTTCTATTTCTTTGGTTTGTAATTTAAGAACAATGGTGGTGCCATGTTTTGGACATTAGTTACTTTTTGTCCTTGTTTTGGGCTGATGCTTATATATTTCTACAACTTTATAAAGCTTTTATAATTTTTCTCTTGCATTTTACACAAGTGTTTATGTTTGTCGGTTTTCTCTATACCATATCAATGTTAAGTCAATTGTTGGTTTGGAGGGTTTATCTCAGTATTGGGCACTGAAGGCTACGACTCGTCGGTTATTTCACCCCAACCCTCCTTTCTTTGAGCCGTCGATTTACCCATCGGGTAGGGTTTTAAATTTTGGTAAGGATCAGATGCACGAGGGCATCCTTAATCATTGGTCCATCCCTTAGGTAGGACTTAGGATTTGATCAAGTGCACAAGGGCATCCTCGATCGTCTGTCCACCCTTTAGGTAGGACTTAGGATTTGATTAAGTGCACGAGGACATCCTTGATCGTCTGTCCACCCTTAGGTAGGACTTAAGATTTGATCAGGTGCTCGAGGGCATCTTTAATCGTCTGTCCACCCCTTAGGTAGGACTTAGGATCTGAGCTGCAGGAGGGCATCCTTGATCGTCTGTCAACTCCTTAGGTAGGACTTAAGATTTGATCAGGTGCACGAAGGCATCTTTGATCGTCTATCCACCCCTTAAGTAGGACTTAGAATTGGATCAGGTGCACGAGTGTATCCTTGATTGTCTCACCATCCCTTAGGTAGGATTTAAGATTGGATTAGGTGCTCGAGGGCATCCTTAATCGTCGGTCCACCTCATAGGTAGGGCTTAAGATTTAATTATTGCTCGAGGGCATCCTTGATCATCTGTCCATCCCTTAGGTAGGACTTAGGATCGAATCAGGTGCTCAAGGGCATTCTTGATCGTCGATCCACCCTATAGGTAGGACTTAAGATTTGATCAGGTGCGCGAGGGCATCCTTGATTGTCTATCCACCCCTTAGGTAGGACTTATGATCTGATCAGGTGCTCAAGGGAATCCTTGATTGTTTTTCCACCCCTTAGGTAGGACTTAGGATTTGATTTGGTGCTTGAAGGCATCCTTGATCATCGGTCCACCTCAAAGGTAGGACTTAAGATTTGATTAGGTGCACGAGGGAATCTTTGATCATCTGTCCACCCTTTACAGAGGACTTAGGATCCGATCAGGTGCTCGAGGGCATCCTGGATCATCTATCCATTCCTTAGGTAAAACTTAGGATTAGATCAGGTGCTTGATGGCATCCTTGATCGTCGGTCCACCCCATAGGTAAGACTTAATATTTGATCAAGTGCGTGAGGACATCCTTAATTATCTGTCCACCCCTTAGGTACGACTTATGACCTGATCAGGTGCTCAAGGGCATCCTTGATCGTCTGTCTGTCCCTTAGGTAGGACTTGGGATCTGATCAGGTGCACAAGGGCATCTTTGATCGTCTGTCCACCCTTCAGATAGGACTTAGGATTGGATTAGGTGCTCGAAGGCATCCTTGATCATCTGTCCATTTTTTAGGTAGGGCTTAGGATTAGATTAGGAGCATGAGGGCATCCTTGATTGTCAGCCCACCTCGTAGGTAGGACTTCGCTTTTATAAACCTTCCTTCATTGTGGATAATAATAATTCCATTTGAAAATAACTGAATGAAATGTCGATAACTTGCTGTCGTTTATCGGAAAAATCGGTCTGTCAACTATTTAAACAAAAACTTAAGGGAAAGTGATAACGTAAGCGATAACAAAAGCTATATCACAAGCTGCTGCAGATGCATTATTGATAGTTTTTTCTGAGGTGCTCAGCATTCCAAGGATGGTGTAGCCTTTGCCCGTCGAGTATTTCCAAGTAATAGGTGCTCTTCCTATTGCAATCAATGATTCTATATGGACCTTCCCAATTAGGTCCTAATTTCCCTTACGTGGGATCTTTTGTGACCGTGGTCACTTTCCTCAAGACAAGGTCCCCAATGCTAAAGTGTCGAGGCTTCACCTTGGTGTTATAGTGTTTGGCCATAAGGTCTTGGTTTCGGGTCATTTGTTGCTTAGCGGCCACCCTTACCTCGTCCAGCAGATCCAAGTGCAAACAAATCTCCTCTTCATTCTTCCCTTCGTCATGGTGAGCTATCCTGTAGCTTGCTATTCCCACTTCCGCGAGGATGATAGCCTCACTCCCAAATGGTAGACGAAATAGTGTTTCTCCTGTGGGTGTTCGAGCGGTTGTCCTATATGTCTATAAGATGCTTGATAGCTTGTTCCGCCATATCCCCTTTACCCCCTCCAGCCGAATCTTGATCAGTTTGAGCAATGATCAGTTTGTAACCTCAATTTATCCATTGACTTGTGGGTGGGCAGGTGAAGAGTAATGGTTTTTGATCCCCAATTGATTGCAAAAGTCTTTGAATGCATCGTTGTCAAACTGTTTGCCATTATCAGATATAAGGACCCTAGGGATCCCAAATCAATAGTTGATGCTCTTCCAGATGAAGCTACGAACATTCTTTTCCATAATGGTTGCTAGTGGTTCTACTTCTACCCATTTGGTGAAGTAGTCGATCCCCACAACTAGGAACTTAAGTTGTTACATTGCCATTGGAAATGGTCTAATGATGTCCAGTCCCCATTCAGGGAAAGGCCATGGGGCATTCATCGGGGTGAGTAGTTTGGACGGTTGCCTTACAACATTACTGAAGTATTGGCACTTGTCACATGCCTTCATGTAGGATTTGGTATCCTTCTGCATTGTAGGCCAATAGTATCCTACTCGTATAAGCTTGTGGTCCAATGATCGCGCCCTTGAGTGGTTTCTGCACACCCCTTTATGGACTTCCCTCATGACATGCTTTGCTTCGTCAGGGATCAAACACCTTAGGTTTGGTCAGGAGAAACCTCTCTTGTATAGCATATCCGCTATCAGCACGAAGTGTGCTGCCCAAACTTCCAATCGTCGGTATTCATCGCGGTCTTAGGGAAGTGTCCCGTTCTTAAGGTAAGAGATGATCGGAGTTGTCTAGTCAGCACCCTTTGAAATCATCTGTATCTCCAATTCCTCAATGGCGGGGGAGTACTGAATGAAGGATAAGACCTATCGATCGATCGTAATGTGTTCCACAAATGCAACTTTGGCTAATTAATCGGTGCGTTCATTTTCTTCTCTTTGGACTTGTAAGAATTTTACCACAAAGGTTTGATTTGTCCGTCTTCTAATAAGGTCGAGATACTTTTTCATTTGTTCGCCCTTGGCTAATAATCCCCATTGATATGCCTAATGACAACCTGGGAGTCGCTATGAAGGATAATTGATAGGGCCCCAACTACTTGGCTAAATCAAGCCCTATGAGAATGGCTTCGTATTTGGCCTCATTATTAGTCATCAAGAATTGGAGATAGACAATACATTCGATGATGTCCCCTTCGGAGGATTGAAGGACCACTCCAATCCCTCCAACACTTTTGTTGGATGACCCGTTTGTTTGAACTTCCAAGGGGTTGCCCCCTAGTCGTCAGTTTCGCCCATCATGAATTCTGCGATGAAATTAGCTAAGGTCTGGGCTTTGATTGCGATCCTCGGGCAGTACCATATGTCGAATTCACTCAGCTCTATTGCCCATAAGACCAACCATCTAGTAGCCTTAGGATTATCCATTATTTTCTGTAGTGGCTTATTTGTTTGAACCACTATGGTATGTGCTTGGGAGTATGGCCTGAGCTTGTGGGTTGCTATGATCAAAGTGAAGGCTAACTTTTCCATGAGGGGATATCTCTCTTCTGCCCCCCTTAGTGCTCGGCTAGTGTAGTACATGGGCAAATGTACGCAATCTTCTTCTCGGGTCAGGGCTGAATTGACGATTGTAGGGGATATGGCAAGGTATAGGAAGAGCTTTTCATCCGTTTTGAATGGACTTAAGAGCGGTGGGGACACCAAGTATGCCTTCAACTCCTCAAATGCATTCTGACATTCGTCTGTCCATTTAAAAGCTTTCTTTAGAATTCTGAAGAATGGCAAGCATTTATCCGTCGCCTACGAGACAAATTTGTTGAGTGTCGCGACTCTTCCGTTTAAGCTTTGTACCTCTTTGAAATTCTTTAGAGGGCTAATTTCTAGGATTGCTTAGATCTTATCGGGGTTGGCTACGACACCCCGTTGGGATACCATAAAGCCAAGGAACTTTTCCGATGATACCCTGAACACACATTTGCTAGGATTAAGCTTCATTCTGTAGAGGTGAATAGTTTCAAAAGTCTCCCTAAGATCATTCAGGTGATGGTCCTCTTCTTTGCTCTTCACCAACGTGTCATCTATGTATACCTTGATGTTTCTTTTGGTCTATTAGATAAACATCCTATTTATGAGCCTTTGGTATGTTACCCCCGCATTCTTCAATCCGAATGGCATGACCTTATAGCAAAAAACTTCTTGGCTTGTGACAAAAGATGTCTTCTCTTGGTCAGACTCCTCAAACTTGATCTAGTTGTAACCAGAGAAAGCATCCATGAAGCTTAACAACTGGTGTCCAATCGTCAAGTCTACAAGGAGGTTAATCTGTGGGAGAGAGTAACTATCCTTTGGACATGCCTTATTTAGGTTGGTGAAGTCCACACACATCCTCCACTTGCCATTTGCCTTCTTAACCATTACTACGTTAGCCAACCATTCGGGGTAATAGACTTCTCTAATGAAGCTTACATCCAACAGCTTGTGAACTTCTTCAGCTATGGCCTTATCCCTTTCTTGTGTGAAAACCCTCTTTCTTTGTCTAACGGGTGGAAAAGATAGGGAGACGTTGAGTTGATGGACCATGATATTTGGGTCAATCCCAGGCATGTCCTCATGGCTCCAGGCAAAGATGTACAGGTTGTCCCTTAGGAAAAGGATCAACCCATTTTGGACCAAAAGGTTGGCTTGCGTGCCGATGCAAGTGATCCGATCTGCGTGTTTGTCATCCAGGGAGATGGTTTCTAATCCCTTCATCAGTTCTACCTTCACTTGTCGCTCCTCAATGTTCATGGTGGTCATTTGTTCGTCCTTCTCCAACATGGCTACATAGCATTCTCGAGCTACCATCTAATTCCCACAAGCCTTTCCTATCCTGTAATCCGTAGGAAACTTCAATAGTAGGTGATATGTGGATGTGGCTACATACCACGCGTTGAGTGTTGGTCACCCGATGATGGCGTTGTAGGCTGACAAGCAATCCACTACCAAGAAGGTAACATCCTTGGTGATTTGTTGAGGATAGGTGTCGATGGTAATCGAAAGCATGACAGATTTGAAGGGCATGAGCTTTTTCCACCAAAGCCCACTAAAGGGACATTCGATGGCATAAGTTGTTCCTTACTAATCCTCATCTGTTGGAAGGCTAGATAGTGGAGGATGTCGGCTAACTTCTGTTGTCTACTAGGACTCGTCAAATATTAAAGTCTGTAATGGTCAGATTGATCACCAAGGCATCTTCATGGGGTGGTGGACTCGTCGAGCATCCTCCTTAGTGAAGCTGATCACTTGGTCATTCATCCAATTAAGCTTAGGCGAACGACCGATAAGTTGTACATTTTGCACCATCCGTAGGTAGGTCTTCCTTGCCTTCCTTGAGGATATAATCAATGTGCTCCCCCTAACGATCACTCTTATCTCTCCAAGTGGGGCCTTGGGTCATTCCTTGACTCGTCGATTTGGCTCTTGGTCCCTCGGTGGGTTTTCTCCTACTCTTTCTCACCCTATGAACCGTTGCAATTTTCCTTGTCTAATGAAGGCTTCTATCTATTGCTGTAGGTTATAGTAATCGGAGGTGTCGTGCCCATAGTCATGGTGGAAGCGACAGTACTTATTCCTCGGCCTTTTGTTTAGGTTGCCCTTTAGCTTATTGGGCCATGCCAAGGCGGGGTCGTCCCTAATCTACATCAGGACCTAATCGAGCGGGGCATTAAGCGGAGTGAAGTTGGTCATTCGTCTGGGAGGGGCCTTGACCTTCGTTCGTCCCTTTTGTTACCAGTTCGGGTTGCCTTCCTTCCTCTATCCAAATGGGGATCGTCATACTTTTCTCGCTTCTTCAATCTGCACCCCTCTAGCGATCACGGCATCTTCGGCATTCATATACTTCATGGCTCAGTATAGCATACCAGCAATGGTTTTCAGATCATTCTTATAAACAGAGAATAAAAACTTTCCGGATCAGAGTCCATTGGTAAAGGCTGTGACCGGGACTTTATCGTCAGCTTCAACGATCAATAGTGCCTTCTTATTGAACTGAGTGACGTACGACCTCAAGCTCTCGTCGTCTTGCTGTTTGACATTTAAGAGGCTTGCCAAGGACCTCTTGTATCGTTGACCTCCAATGAAATGTGTGACAAAGAGCCCACTTAATTCTTTGAAGGTTAAGATGGAATTGGGGGATATCTTGCTGAACCATACTCGAGCTGGCCCTTTGAGTGTGATGGAGAAGGCTTTGCACATGATCTCGTCCAAGACTCCTTGTAGGTGCATAAGGGTTCTGAACAATTGTAGGTGGTCGAAGGGGTCCTTCGGCCCATCATATGCCTCTACTTGTGGCATTCTAAACTTGGCTAGCAAGGGGAAGGATGTGACTGGTGTAGTGAAGGGAAAATCGATACTATGGACTAGTTCGTCCAAGCTAGTAGACACCCGACCCTTCAGGGCATTCATCATCATATCCATTTTCTCTTTTATTGTCTGCATCTCTTACGTCATGTGCAACACGCTGACTTCCAGCTCAGAGGGACGATTGGTATCCTGCTAGTCCCGTCCACTAACGACATTGCTTTCCTCTTGGTCGTCCCTCTCTTGGTGATCAATTGTTAGGGGACAATTGTTGTCACGTTCGTCCCTTTCTTGTTCGTGATTTTGTTCATTTCGTTTCCAATCATTCCACTACTCCAACTGTCGTTCCAATTCATGGTTCCATTAAATGAGCCATTCAACCGTTGCAGTGAGGGTTTGCACCTAACTCTCTAATGCGTTGGGTGGGTTTCCGGTCTCTTGGTTGGTGGTGGCAATTGATCGTGTCAAAACCATACAACTCTTTGTCTTTGAAATGATGATATGGCTTATCACTCGTCCCCATAGACAGCACCAACTGATGATGCACAAAAATCCTCAATGAGTGGATCATCCACACATGTGCCAATAGGTGTACCTGAAGAACAAAAGAGAAGAACCAATCAAAGGGCACGGTGGCGTACCGGCCAAAGACCCTCCGAAGGTTAAGTTAGTGATAGAAAAATCTCCAAGAACTCAAGAGTACAAAAGTTAGGGAGAATTCACGTACCTCAAGAAAGGTAAGGTTTGTGGTTTATATAATGGTAGAGAGCTAACTCAAATCCCTTGATACAGGGGAGTTTCCTTGTAGAGAAAAGGGTCCCAAGATACTCGGGATCACCTTCCCATATATAAGAGATCTGATTGCGTGGTAGGGCCTTAGGTTGTGATGTGCAAGTAATTTCCATGTAAAGATGTGCGAGTAGGCCCCACGTAAGCCCTATGGAAACCCTAAGGGGACAGGTTGTCAGGATCAGGGATTGCCTGATCCGTCGGCCCACGGGCCGGTCATCCCTTTTAGGGTCAGTCATCTCTTTTGGGGTTAGTCATCCCTTTCGGGGTCGATCTTCCCTTTTGGGGTTGATCATCCCTTTTGGGCACCCTTATACCGATTTGTCAAAAATTATCCTCATCACATCTAATTATTGTTAACTTTTAAATTCACCTTCATGTAGTCATGTTTTGGTTCCTGGACCTATAACCAAGTGGCAACTCTTTCAGCTTTTTTTAAGAAGCTTCATATACTCTCAGGCTCGTGCTAGCTTTGAGTCTAAAACCACTTTTAGGGAGATTAAGTGCCACACACCCCGCCTTTGCGAGAAGGAACTGACATGCCAATATGTCATCTAAAGGGGGGTACAAAACACAGAACTTACAGCCTATAATAATACTGTTAACAAAAGCACTGGTAAATCTTCATTAGCCATTGTCTACTGCGTGCCCCCAAAACATGTGTTGATGCCCATTTTTTGAATCCATGCCCAAAGGCCCATACGGAGGAAAATCCAATGAAAAGCAAGGCCTAAAGACCCACCAAGAAGACCGAAGAGCAAGAAAGGTCCAAAGAAAGAAGTGCAAGGGAAAGGGATCTGCAGCAAAATACAAATCAGCCGCAAAATACAGTTCTTTGACAGAATGGCTTCAGCAAACAAAGATAAATTGGGCCCAAGACCCTTTTGATCCAGTCAACATTATCTGGCCCACAAAGGCCCAAATTCTTTTGTATAAAAGGATAGGCATGAAAACTGATATGAAGAAGCACAATGAAAAGAAACAAGGAACGGCAGGAAGTGTCAGCAGCAGGAATCATGTGAAGGAAAGAAAAGCCAAACCAAATGAAAATGACAAACGTAGCAGGAAACGCGTGAAGAAATAAGACAAAACACGCAGTAGACCAAAACAAAGCTAATCTGCTATGGCAGAAACGGCGTGAGAGGCAAACACAGAAGATAGTAGAGCAAGCACAGAAGGGTCAGGGCACCACCAACCTGTACCCAGCCAATACAAGGGAGGTGGGCCCACGATCAAGGGGATTCAAAGGGTGTGGTTTGGTGGTGGGGGGAAAAAGGGGTGTATATTTGGTTTCCTGCCGTGACTTCTTTTGGGAAATATATCTTGTTGGGATGGTATCTTACCCAAAAGAAGTAATAAATGGTTGGGACCATCGGATGCATGCCATAGAGCTAGGTAGTGAGGTAGAGGTATACAGCAGGAACAAACAAAAGGGAATTTTGTCGTGAAATGAGTAGTGGTGCAGCAGACATGAACTGAACAATGGCAGTGATCTGGGCAACCAATGGGTGAGTGGGTAATCTTGAAAGAATACCCACAACAAACCAAAAATAGTTGGTGAAGCCCTAGGGGTAAAAAGGAGAAATCTCATTGAATCAGTTCGCTATAAAAGGAAGGTAACCATGGTAGAAAGAGGGGACCGAATGGAAAAGGAAAAAATAGGGGAAGAGAAAAAAAAAAAAACAGGGGAAGAGAGAAAAACACTAAAAGAGGGAGACCCAATGGAAGGAAACGCTTAAGGGGGGAAAACCCATGGTAAGAGAGTAGTAAACACCCAGAGAGAGGTACCTAGGAAAAGGAAAGACTAAAAAAGGGGAACAACCCACCGCAAGAGAGTAATAAGAAACTAAGAGTAAAGAAAGAACGGAGAGAAAGAAAGAAAGTGGTAAAACAAAGAGAGAAAATACGGCAGGAATAGGGGCATGCATCAATAGACCATCTTTTCCCTCCCTCTTAGCAAACCCATTCTTTGATGTCCCCAAAAGTAATAACTAGTAGCCATTTAGGTCTATTCTCCAAAATGCACAACTTTGATGGCAAAAGCCTATGACAAGGTTGTTCAAGTTGGGGTTTGGGTTCTTTCTTGGTTTACTTATTCTATGGGAAGATTCAATATTTGATCTTGATTGCAAATTTATTTGATTTCTCTCATTATAAATTATATCTACTGTATTTAATCATTCTGTCGTAACACGTTTTTATCACGTCTACTGCATCAATTGTCCTGCTGTGATATCTTTACTTGTTGTACTAGTTATTTTGCTGTAGCACCTTTTCATTATATTTACCATGTTAGCTATTATACTAGCTAAACCTTTTCTGCAGAAGCTTTCTTCTTTATTTGTTATTACGTATTTTACTATTGACACAAACTAATCATTATCCTACCATAAGTATACATATATACATATATCTTATTTCTCATGTTCTGCAAAATATATTTTATATATGTATATGTGAATACGTATAAGTATATATACTCATATATGTATGTATATATTTGAGAATATGCTAACCCATTTAAACTAACATTTGTTTGATAAGTATTTTCTTTGGGTTTTAGATTTGTTTATGTGCAGGAAGTAGAAAAGAATTTCTGCAGTAAAAATGAAGAGTAGTCATTCACATTGCAAAAGGTTTTACTGCACGGCAGAAGGCTTTAAAGCACAACAGACAGCTTTAAAGCACAGCAAAAAACTTCAATGCACAGCAGAAAGCTTTACTGTACAGCAGGAAGCTTTATTGCACAGTAGGAAGCTTTATCGCACAACAGAAAGTTTTGCTACATAGCAAAAAAGTCAGTCCTGTTGCAGAAACTGGAGAAACGTTTTTTTTTTTTTGGCGGCAAAAACTGGAAAAAAGTTCTTTTTGTGGCAGAAACTAGGGAAAAGTTACTTTTGCGGCAGAAACAGAGGATAAGCACCACGTTCTGCCCGCCGTAAGTGTGTTCCTAGTAGACGAGACAAAGTTTACGCACAAGCTTGGCCAAATTGAGTTGCACTTGGACCGGTCTCAACTCTCTTACTCAGAATACTCAAGCCCAATACCGTAGGAGGTAGCCCAGCCCATTTTAACCACAAAAATGCCCACCACAACATGCTTTGGACTTGGTACCTTTACCTGAGCTTCCCAGAGTGAGTCAAGCTATAGAAAATATAGTTGACCGTATTCAAGCTATGCATAAGAGGAGGTGAGACAAAAACTTAAAGTTTCTAATGCCAAGTACAAGGAAATTGCAGATAAGAAGAGACGTGAAAAGATCTTCAATGTCAAAAATTTAGTGTTGGTCTACCTTCGAAAGGAGAGATTTCCTATTGGTACCTAGAATAAATTAAAGGACAAGAAGTATAGGCCATTTCAGATTACTAAGAAGATCAACAACAATGCTTATGTGGTTGGACTCCCATTAGACATGAATATTTCTTCTTCCTCAATGTTGCTAACCTATATGAGTACTATCTTCGTGATGAGCTAGACAGTGAAAACTCAAGGTTGAGTTCTTTCCAAGTGGGGGAGGGGGGATTGATGTAAAACAAACAACAATAGCCTTCTTGGAAAGGCGCAAGCAATTTTGCTATTTTTAGTAATATTTGTTCCTTTAATAACTTTTGCGAATAAGGTCCCGTTTGTTTTAGGACAACCCTTAAGGACTGTAGTTTATAATTTTCATTTAATTCAATTTTTCCATTTTTGGTATTTTGCCACCTAATCTCGTGATTAGTGCGAATTAGGCTTATCTAGGGGCTTTCATAGTTGCCCTTGGTTTTCCAAGCCGCCTTAGGTTTTCTAGCCACCCTAAGTTATCTTTTTACTATTTAAATGTATTGTAGCATGCAAAGTCAATTCAGATTATTACTTAGTCTATTTTTTTCTCTGGTGGATTCTAGATCTGTCACCTTGTGGATTTAAGGGACCCCTCGTGAATTTACGGTTTATTGCCAGAAACTAACAGTTTAGTTTCTACTTTGTTAAAGAGAACATCATGTGTGCTTTCTTCAGGCTTCCGCGACATCAAGGTGCTTGAAGTGTAGGCCTCCTTGATTCTTTAGACGACACAGATCTATGTTCTTTTAGGAAATTCAAGCACACCCTTAGATATAAGGTATTCTTAGTCTCTTATACTGTACAACCATTGGTTTATTTGGTCTATAGGTTAATTAGTTGCTCTTAATTTGGAGAAAGGGCTTCTGATCCTTACTTCCTGGGATGCGATTTGTACTTCCACTGGTTTTGAACTACTTTGCTCAACTTCGGAAACACAACATTTACACATGTTCTCTCTCTTCTCTCTGTTTACAAATTTTTTATTTATTTGTTTTGTTTCCTTCTAGATTTTGAGTCTAAAATGTTTTTTTATTCTAGTTTCTTTGAATTGCATGATTTTTTAAAAATCCTTGGTCAATTTAAGAAGTTTTATATATATATATATATATATATATTTTAAGTTAGGTTGTTTTACCATGCTTTTCTTAGGCAATGGTATGTGAATCATTTTTGTTTATATATATATATATATATATTATGTAGATGGTTGGGTTCAAGTTACACCTTTTGTAACTTCAAGAAATGTTATGCATCTAATTATTGTTACCACAACATATACGCATCTTATGTAATTCAACTTATGCATAGATCTAACATGCATCTAATTATCGTTAATTTTTAAATGCATCCAAGCGAAGCTAGAGGAGCTTGGGCCTTGGGTTCCTCGCAGTGAGAATATTGTAGAGAGAAGCAACTTCCCTCCAAAGAAGGCTCAATCGATCGGTTTGGTAGCATGCACATCCACAATAGAGGTTTTAGCAGCTAAGACGTTCGCAACGTAGGTTGATATCAGGACTTTCAGCTCTAGTGACTCATCATAGAGTTGGACCCAACAATTAAGACAAACCCAAATATGGACCCATCAACTAAGAGAAACCTAGATTTGGACCCAATTCTAAACAATTGTCCACAACCCCAACCCACCTCCATGGCTGAACACAACCACAACCACCAGGCCATGGTATGAGTCACCATTGCAGTGGTTCTTCTCTCTGCTCTCTTGGATTCTTTGCCTCTCATCTCTTTGGTTCCACGAAGGGTAAACACCACGAGCAAAGAGGCCACAGATGGCAGTGATTGATGCCACCACAGTTGGTAGCCGCCTTCTTTTTATTTTTCAATTCTTATTTCGGGTTCTATATGGGTTTAGGGATTGGGTTTCATTTTGGTTGTTAGGTTTTGGGGTTAATCGTAGATCCATAGGTTTGGTATTTAGAGTTTTCAAGGGTTGGATTTTGTGTACATTTGATTTTTATGTTTTTGTATTTGGTTGCTAAGAAAGTGTAAGAAATTGCATGAAAAGTTGTGAATGTTTCTACCCAAAAAAAAAAAAAAAAAAAACCTATTTTTTTAATTTTTTTTTTTTCATTTTAAATGCTGATGCAACAAATTTTTAATGATTATTATTCTATTAGCCACCGTAAGCTTAAGTATGTTAGTTGTGTTTGCTATGTGATACGTATATATTTTTCGTTAGTGAGTTATTAAAAATGATCAAATTAACTGTAAGTTGAAATAACAAGAATTAAATTGACTATTATTAAAATATAGAAACCAAATAGAGAGTGACCCCAAAATAGAAAAATCAAAATAGTATTTTCTACCTAAATTCTAACCAATAAAAGTTTTTTTATTTTTTTTTAATTCACCCACTACAATGTTATCGCTATTAGTAGAAGATTTAACAACAAACACTAAATCATTTGTCCGCTCATGTTATGTAGCCCTCAATGCTTTAATTGTTGTTCTGTCTAGCTCAAAACAATATTATATAACAGCAGTATTTGGTTGAGAAAAAAAATAAATAGATAAAAGAACATACCGTCTGCGTGGTCAGTTGGTTTATACGGGAGAGGAGCTACTGTGTAAAGCTCAAACGCGTTTAGGATGGGAGGAAGGTCGGACTCCATTGTTGCATCAATAGAAAAATGAAACGGCGATTCGAATGTTCGATTTGGACATATGGACAAAGGCGTTAAGTATTCAAGAGTTATCAGTTTAGAGGTATAGTCCCCCCGATTCACAGAAATAATGAATTCTCTTTTCTTGCCTTGCGTAAGTTCAGCAATTTCAGCGAAGTGAAAGCAAACATACCATCTAGTATAAGAGTTTCCAAATTTGGAAAAACTCAAGGTATTATTGTAAGCTCCACTGGCTTGGACTGCGGTTCTTAACACCTGTGCTGGTAGTTTATAACCATCATTGCTGTCGTGCACGTCAATAACTGAGGAGGTATTGATTCGCACCGAGTTATAATTAAGTGTACCATAAATATACCAGAGGCGATCATAAACATCTTCCCTGTACCTTGGACAGAAAAATCTCAGTCACATTACAATTTCCCAGACATAAGTATATGATTAGAAAAAAGAAATTGTTAACATGTTTTTTTTTTTACAAGATAGAAGCTCTATATATTCTAGTCTAATCTAAGTGTATAAGTGTGTGAAACTTCCTCCTAAAGACTTGAATCCTGACCTTTGCCCCCTACACATCACAATCACTTATATTTGTGGAGTGGTCATCATACCAATTCTTAATAAATCATTTTAAAAAAATTTTAATATCACTTTCAAGAGAAATTTAAGAAACTATCAAAAAAAATTAATTAATTTTTTTTCTCATAAAAAGTTTCTTAATATATTTTTTAAACCAATGTCTTTAAAGCATTCATTAACTTTTTCCTTTAATAAGAAAACAGAAAAAATAAAAAACTATAGCATATTCAAATTGGACCTATAAAGCATTGGTATAGCAAATTAATTATAAAAAAATTCGTATTTTAGGATAAGAGCCTACTTTTCCTGTTTTAATTAATGATTTTTTTTTTCTTTTCACCCATATTGATCATATTCCTTATTTCAAATCTTATTTTATTTAAATATTATTTCTTCATTAATTTTTTATTATTCCTTTCACTCTTTAAAACACTAACTTTATAGTTATCAAAATACACAAATAATAAACAAATATTTAGGGAATAAATAATACTTCCTAAATAGGGTTCGATTAACAGGTGCCTTTAGAGTGTTTTGTTAATGGACTATTTTAGGAAAGTTTTAATACCATTTTTGTGGAAAATATAAAAAATTGTCAAAAAAGTTAGGTTATGTTTGGTAACAGTTTTTGTTTTCTATTTTCAAAAACTTGTTTTTGGAAATATAAAGAAAAACAATTTTATTGTATTTTTTAAATTAAAAACATGTTTGGTTAGTTGAAATTAAAATATATATATATATAGTTTTTTGTAAAAAAAAAATAGAAATACTAAAATATGTTGTTACTAGAATTTGAACTTTAATGTTAACTCATTAAATGAGACAGATTCATTAAATCAAATGTGTGTTTTTATTGACTTTTGAAAATTAGAAACTGAAAACAATCTTTAGCATGTTTTTAGTTTTCTTTTCAAATTAAGTTTTGACAACAGTTTTTGTTTTCTATCCATTTTGAGTTGCCAAATAAGTTTTTTAGTCTAAAAAATAGAAAATTATTTGTGAAAACAGAAAATAAGGAGAAAAAACAGTTACCAAACATATCTTTAGTTACTTTTTTCTTTTCCCATAAAAATTTTTCAAAAATATTTTCTGAATTAATGCCCTTAAGGCATCTATTAAATTTTTTTTCTCCTAACTATAGGGAGTAACTGTAGCTAAAAGCCTAAAACCCATCTTTGAAGGAAAATAGTTAAGCTGATGGGAGTAGGTTTTGGGTGTTTTTTTTTTAATCTTGTTTTGATAATCCATTTTCACCCTTTACCTACTTTTGGTAATCTGTTACTAATGCTCACGAAACAAAATTATAGCTAAAAATAAATAAAAATTATAGCTGATTTACCTGACAAATTCTCTATCACTTAAGGTACCCAAGTCATATCGCCATGAACTAAATTGTGCTCCGGAGTCAATCGGATACATGGACTTGCTTAATGGACGTAATTCCAAGGCGGAAATGAAGGGTATTCCAGACCCCGTGTTTATCAAACAGATCAATATGGTGTCAGAAGAGGGAACATAAATGAAATCTGGGTACATTAGGTTAGATGCACCATTTAATTCCACTGTATACGTAATTTACCCCAATGTATACGTTGAATTTCGGAATTTGATTCTTGTTGTCGTAATTTCCATATTGAAAGAAAGCCCCGATGAGATAATTGCTGTTTAGGTTTCAAGGTGTAACAATTCTTTGTTCCTTGCGGAAAGCTTCTCAGAGTATTCGCTTGCCGTGCATAAACAGGATTTGAATAGTAGTACTCAGGGGATATATCGTTATTTGCCCCAGTATCTATAAAACTTGTATCTGACTTGTAAAATATACCAGTGCTTTCATCCACATAATCGCTATCTGCCCCGCAATCAATGCTTATGAATCCTATATATTTTATGCCAAAAAGGAGAAATATAAATTTAGTATACTGAATCACTGATCAATATGGAACAGTCAAGAAGAATTTGAGTTCGAAATTCAAAATAATAACAATAATAATAAAAATAAAAAGTAGGCCAGATTAATCACCCACACTTTGGTCACTTCCGAATTTTTTGAAAATTTGCTTTACTTTTTCTTAATTTAAAATTTTATCATCATCAACCATGTTAGGTGAGTTGGTACTTCCCCAAGCCTTAAAGGTTTGAGGGGTTCATGGACCCAAATTTGAGTGGTCTTGGGGTGGGGAGGGGTGGGATTATATTGTCGATTGTCAAAAAAAAATTTATCTAAATTTTAAAATTATTGATTCAGTTAACGAGTGCCCTTAAGACATTTGTTAATGAATTATTTTTATAAAAAAAAATTATATCACTTTTATGAGAAATATAAAAAGTTGTCCAAAAGTCCTGATAATATAATTTCTAAACCAATGCACTTTTCCCAAGTATTAGGAATTTTGTTTAAGTTTAAATGAAATTCTATTTCAAACTAGGGACTATAGCTAATGGCATTTCTTCTATTAAAACCACACATGAATTTGTGAGTGTTATTATTTGGTTGTTCAAGTTCCTATGACTCTGTGGGTTTTAGTTAGCTCGGCTGGTAAAGTCTTTGATGGTTGAACAAGATATCTGGGGTTTAATCCCCGCCTACACCAAAAACCGATTGGTGTCTTGGTCTAATGATAAAGAGATATCATCAGGAACAGACGCTATAGGTTGAAACTCTCTAAAAAAAAAATATATATATATATATATATATTTCCCATGACCCTCCAATAAAAAATTAAAAAAAATAAAAAAATAAAAAAAAAATAAAAAAAAGTTAGTGCCCTGTGATGTATGGTTTAACAATTCCTTATTCCTTGTGAAAAGCTTCTCAAATTACTTATCTGCCGTATAACAAGGATTTTGGTAGTAGTAGTAGTAAGGATTAAAAGTTCCTTATAAATTCAAAATACAAAGATTCCAAGGCCAAAAGAGGAGAGTCCTCAATCCAGACTACATCATAAGAAACATGCCTAGCATATCTAGCTAATATGCTACAGAAATATTACTCTCTCTATAAATGTCCGACTGGAAGCATATATTAGTTCCTTTGTCCAAATAATCTTCTGTTGCCTTAATTTATGCCTATAAATTCTAGAAATTTTATGCAAAGAAAAAGAAAATGAAAAAGAGAGAGATATTGAGTTAGATATAGCAGTCAATGTGGTAAAACCTAGTAGAATTCAGTTTAACTTAAGGCCCCGGGGGCTAGTAAACAAATACTTTTCGAGCTTTTTGGAAACAACTTGTCTTCCTTTTAGATAACTTATCAGTTAAAAAATAAAAAATAATTTAAAAAATATATAGAAATTATGTGGTAGTTTAACTGAAATCTAGTTTCTTTTTTCTTTTTCTTTTTCTTTTTTTTTTCCTTCATTTGAGCAATAGGTTTTAAGTAACTGATTTTTTTATAGCTTTTTACATACAAGTTTATTATTATTATTATTATTATTATTATTATTATTATTATTACTATTACTGTTGTTGCTGTCGTTGTTTGATTTTTAGAAAATCTATTTTTCCATTTGTAGATATGTAACTCTTTCAGATGATTTTGCTTATAATGTTTCTTTTCTTTCAAAATAGATTTGATCTAGTGTTGGTTAAATTTTTGTGTTCATTATGTTGTATTTGTGAAATTTACAATATTTTGGTAGTATAGGTTTGTTGGTACTGTGGATTTTGTTCATTTTGTTAGATTTTGAGAGAATATACTATATTAAATGTTTGTATGGGGAATTAATTTTATATTCATGTACAAAAATTGTCATTTTTTTAATAATTTCAATATAAAAATAGGAATTTATTATATTTTATTTTACAAACAAACGAAATGACTGAAAAATATTTGGAGCATATATTTTCAGCAAAGCAACCAAACACTATAAAACAAAATATTTTTCTTAAAAAGTTTTTTATCCATCGGAAATGTTGTATA
Source organism: Quercus robur (assembly GCF_932294415.1). Lineage (NCBI taxonomy): Eukaryota > Viridiplantae > Streptophyta > Magnoliopsida > Fagales > Fagaceae > Quercus > Quercus robur. The sequence goes on along the minus strand of NC_065538.1, from coordinate 16,210,642 downwards.
TATTGAAACGAACGTGGCCTTAGTATTGCTTGGTTATTTGCGTTACCTGCACCTGACATGCACCTTTGGTTGTTATATAAATTATTACCAAAGGCAACACTTGGTTTTTTATCAACATTAAAAAAAAAAAAAAAAAAAAAAAAAGAAGGGCCAATACTTGGTCTTTGAAGTCATCTAAGAAATCTTTTTTCTTCTTTTTCTTTTTTTTTTAAATTTAGAAAGAGTCATCTAAGAAATCTAAACAAGAGTAATAATAAAAATAAAGATTATGACGAAGTAAATATGTTTCAAAACATTCAAACATTATTTAGATTTTGTGGAATTTTTTTGGGGTCACCCATTTTATTGAAACATACATTAAAATTATTTGTGCATTCGTATTTTTATTTTAGTTTATGTTTCACTTGTTTTGATCAAAAATTAAAGAAACTTCAAAAACAAAATGCATGGCAACCAGGAGTTCACCTATAAATTTTTGTTTGGGAGTCATTAATTCTGTAATATAAATATGTAATTATATATAACATATATGCATTTAATTATAGATACACATGCATATACAACTGTATGTATGTAAACTAACTCCGCATCAATTTTCTTGATTCAATTTCATTTTTCAGAATTTTATAAATTATAATTTTCAATTGGATTTCATTATATATATAAATTATAAAAAATAATCAATGAAAATCAACATACAATATTAATAATTTTAAAGACTTAATTTTTATACTAATAAAATTAATTTGCCTTAAATATTTGTATTGTCTCTAAAATTTCTGTGTTTTATTCTTATTTATAAAATAATTTCTGTTTCTTAATGTATATAGAAATTTCATTTTTTTTTTTTTTTTTTTTGAGATGTGGAAGTTCAGTTTTTTTTGGGTGCACCCCCCAAAAAAAATTTAAAACATTTTTGTAAACTGATTAGTGAACTTTTTAAATTATCATAATGAATAGATTTATTTAAAAAAATTTTGATGAAAGAAAGAAAAAGTGCCATATTCCGTATAAGGTATTAAATTATTAGTTGTGGAACTGGAAATTATATAAATTTCAATAATATACTTACATATTATTGTCATAAATTAATTTCGTTTGACAGTTATGGAGGCCAAACATAGTGAATGACTGAATGGTATAGATTTTTTCAAATTAGAAATGAATATTGTAAGGGGTACGTAAATGTGTAATTAAAGAAAAATAGATTTTATTTTATTTGATTTATATGGAAAAGAAAAATAGAGTCATAATCATAATTATGGGTATATATGTAGGTAAATATGTGATTTTAAGTTAGCACTTATGCAGGTTCCAATTAGCCCAACTTGTAAAATATTTTTTTTGTTGTCGAACTAGCAGAGACCTTAGTTCAATCATACTTATATTAAAATTAATTTGTGTCTTGATTTGATATATGCATGGAGCAGTCAAGCAGATGTCAAATGTTCAAATCATATCATATCTATAAAAATAAAATAAAACAACAAAATTCTATTGTATTGTGATTCTGAAAATTTCTGCCTCTACATTTGCTGAGGCAACAAATTATTCCAACCAAGGAAAGTACAAAAACTAGTCATTAAGAAAGGTAAGTGGGGAAAAGAGAAAAATAAAAGAAAAGGAAAGAAAAGAAAGAGAAAACAAAATTGGCTGACTGAGTTGAGTATTAATTCATGGCTAAACATACCAGGATTATTGTCTCCTTTAGCTAGTTTCCAGTTGCCAAGAATACCAATCACCACAAAAACGACGAGCCATGCTCTCAGAACAAAAATCGATTCTAGTGCACCATCCATGCTGGTCTTTCTCGGCATATTGTGCCTACTCACTCGTATAGAAGATTAGATCCAAAGTTATAACTTATAAGTGCCTAGCGATAATTTCGGAAAAGTGCCTAGCGATGATGACTTTTAGGCCGTAAAGCAGCTTTGAGAATTCTCTAGGGTTACATTTTTGACAGAAAAGAAAAAGCGTTTGGGAAGCGATAATTTCGGAAAAAAAGTGCCTAGCGATAATGACTTTTAGGCCATGAAGCGGCTAAAATAGCCAAAAAAAAAATATATTATTTTTCGAAATTATTAGTGTTTTATTACCGTTGGAGAAATATCTAGTAATCTACAATTTTTTTTTTAAATTCAAGTTTTAGAAACTCGAGTTTGACATAAAACTCGAGTTTAAGAAAATTGAGTTCTATAAAAAATGCCACATGGAACTCGATTATGTGGAAGTCGAGGTCGTTGCAATGTGTTACTCGAGTTAGTACACTCGAGTACCATGTAAGAAACACAGCACTAATACAGCCACAATTTTTTATTTATCTAAATTTTTTTTTTTCCTCATTGGCTTTCAATTTTGTTTCTAATTCTTTCAGGTGTGGGTTTCTCTTTTTTCTTTCTTTTGTCAAGGTCACATGGGATGGGAGGCCACAATTATTGACTTATCTAATTCTTTTTTTCTTCTCATTGTTTAAACATAGGCAAATAGTTTTCTCATTGGCTTTCAGTTTTGTTTCTTATTCTTCTAGGTGTGGGTTTCTCTTTTTTCTTTCTTTTGTCAAGGTCACGTGGGATGAGAGGCCACAATTGTTAACTTATCTTTCTTTCTTTTTTTCCTCATTGTTTAAACACAGGCAAATAGTTTTCTCATTGGTTTTCAATTTTGTTTCTTATTCTTCCAAGTGTGGGTTTCTCTTTTTTCTTTCTTTTGTCAGGGTCATGTGGGATGGGAGGCCACAATTGTTAACTTATCTTCTTCTTCTTTTTTTCTCATTGTTTTAACACAAACAAATAGTTTTATCACAAGAAACTCGAGTTTCATAAACTCGAGTTCTAAGTGGACTTTTGAGTTCAATGTCAAACTCGAGTTTGTGAAACTCAAATTTCAAAAAAGTGGTACATTACTACATATTTATCAAACAATGGTAAAACACTAATAATTTTGAAAAATAGTGGTATTTGGCTATTTTTGCCCCCATAAAGCCGCTTTGAGAATTCTCTAGTGTTACATTATTGAAAGAAAAGAAAGAGGTGTTTGGGAAAGGGAAGGAAAGGAATCTTTAAAGCTCTTTTAAATAACGTTCAAGAATTTAGAGAAAAAAAAGCTATAATGTCTGGCTGTATCCTAGGGACCTTGTGTTTGTAGTGTTTACTCTCTTCCGTAGAAGGGTCTTTCCTTATTTTTACCTTTTAATGAAATTTCTATCTTTAATATCAAAAAAGAAAAGAAATATATATATAATTTTTTTTATGGCAAAAAAAAAATCTATAATTTATTGCCCAAACCTTATAAAGTTAATATAATTTTTTAAGCACAATTCATTACAAAATGACACACTCAAAATCCAAAAAAATATTTTCCCTTAAAACACTATTGTATAAAAGTTCTATTACTAAAACTTTACAATTACACATTTTAATACTTATAAAATACTTAGGGTCCATTTGGTTGAAGGAGTGAAAAAGTTGGAGGATAGAAAATGGGGAAGGGATAAAAAAGTAGGAGAATAGAAGAGATTTAGGTTTTTCTCATATGTATATGATTGGGAGAGATGGGAAATTCATTTCTTTAGTTAAGAAGAAAAAAGAGAGGATAGAAAGTAAAGTTGGTATAAATTTACAATTTTCTTCCTATTAAATAAAACAAAAAGTAGAACATTTTTTATTAAAAAATTGTGTATGGGCACTTCAATTTTATTTTTTATTAAGAGCACAAATCAAAGGATATAAAACATATAAGCATAAAATATATATATATATATATATATATATATGAGAAGTATAGATTCTACATAAAAAGAAAATAAAAAATAAAAACCCAAAACAGAAGGTATAATAGAAAAAGAAAAACAATCAAATGAAAGGAAAAAAAAAAAAATGGAGTGAAGAATCAAACAAACCCATGTGCGCGTTCCACAAGGGTTTTCTGATCCATTTCTTTCTCTTGGTTTTACTCTTCAGTTTTTCCCCTAATTTGGAGATAAAATATTTTGGTGGTCCCGGTTGAAAACACCCGGCCCCATCAATTTTCCTTTCTACCCAACCAAACACCCCCAAAAGTTTCTCTCTCTCTCTCTCTCTCTCTCTCTCTCTCTCTCTCTCTCTCTCTCTCTCTCTCTCTCTCTCTCTCTCTCTCTCTCTCTCTCTCTCTCTCTCTCTCTCTCTCTCTCTCTCTCTCTCTCAAAATCCACCAAAACAAACAGATCCTTAATGTTACCAAATGAAAATTTTTGATAGCCTACATTTACTGAGAACACATTTGGTTGCACAAGGCATGGAGCCAGAACTTTAGATTTGAGGGGGACATATGTTACACAATGGTGAAACTAGAAATTTTTTTCCAAATGGCCAAATTAAATAAAAAAATAAAAAATAAAAAAAAACCTAGATAAAATTTTTAATTAAAAAGGTATAATTTTTAATTCCCATATTGTGTTAATCAATATTTGCAAGAGCGGGTAGGGTGCTACTATGGTCATGTCTAGATAGGGAAGCCACATTGGTCGTCCCCCTCTACCTTTTTTCTTTTTCTTTTTCCTACCAAAACAAAAAATCACTATTTGTTACCTTCATTTTCATTAAGGAAGCAATATCAATTTCTATTGGTCCATCAAATTGCTAAATTTATTATTATTTTTTGGATAAGTTATTGTTAAATTTATTATATTATTGAAGTAACATTAATCACATTCATTATCATAAAATGTACAATATTTTTGTCATAAAATTTATAACAACTTTAACATTTTTAAACCATAAAGATATGAAGGCTAACAAAAACAAAATTACATGGCTTAATCAACAAAATAGTCAAACATTTAAAATAATAGATCGTTTGATATTATACAAATGCAAGCAAGCTATAAAGCACAAATTGTATACACGGTTACCAAAACATTTTTTTTGGCAAAAAAAAAAATTCAAGTTACATCTGATATAACTATATAAGAGTTACACATTTTTTAAACTGTAGATTTCCAAAAGATCAAATATTTAAAAAGAAAACACTATTATCCATTATCTATACTACTATTTAAGGGGTTTCCCCCGTTTGGGATCCTCGCTTTTTTTCTTTTTCTTTTTCTTTTTTTTTTTTTTTTTTTTTTTTTTTTTTTGTTCAAAATGCCCCTACACCCGTATATTTAAGTAGAGACAAAACCAAAAGATAATCTGGTAAAAATACAACTCTAACCCACTAAAACATTGCCTAAAAAATAGGGCCACACTCTTGTTGATTTCAAATTGTTTTATCCACTTATAAATTCTAAATGCGTAATATTAATGAGAAAATGTGTAAACCTTAAATTAGAATGAATGAAAAATTATGACACTAAGTGTGCATTTGGATTGAAATGAAAAATTTTAATTATTTCATTATCCAGCTTATTTTTGCTACTATTCATAGGTCTCACTGCACTTTTTGACACTATTCGTGGGTCCCATTGTACTATTTCAACTAATTTTTACTTTTATTTACAGTACTTTCAACAATAATTTTTTAGTTTCAGCAAAATAAGCAATATCCAAACACACCCTTAAAAAAATAAAAATAAATAAATAATAAAAAATAAAAAAACCCTCATCGCACGTGCAAAGCACATGTGATGAGACTAGTTACATCATTAAATACTTACCAGATTAATAGCATCCTCATTATCTTTCTCCTTATTAATTGCTAATTGTGTTTCTTTTTATCTCTCTTTATTAAGTCTTTCTCTTTCATTGTAATCCTTTTTTTTTTTTCTTTTTCTCTAGAAATTCATCATAGGTTTCTACCCTCTTCATCTTTCTAGGCTTTCCTTACTTCATTCAGTTTTTTTATCCCCTAAATAAAACCTCTATCACTTATTTCCTCATCATTTTTAACAAAATGTTCAAGACCACAAATTTCTTTAAAATAACTTCTAATTATTTTTAGTTTAGGTTCTTTGTTTCTCGTGTTCCAATTTTATTTACTTGATTTTTTTAAATCTTTTTTTATATGTTAGTTGATTTGCAAACAACCTCATCACCTAAGATACAATCTGATTATCTAATCACTAAGGATAGGTTTTTACAGACTATCAAATATGTCCTTATCTCCGTCTCTTGTTGATTAGGATCAGTAGAATCCATAACAAGGCTCAAATAATCGAAATACATACAATTATGTTTTTTATAATTAACTATTTGCAGCTTTGGTCGTGAATAACAAAAAAAAAAAATCGTTTTGATTTTTTTTATGAGGAAATTAAATTATTTCAATTGCTACCACAAACAAGAGTCAAATAACTTTCAATTGCTCCTTAAAAAAAGAAAAAAAAAATACCAAAACTAAGTTGAGCCTATCATACACTAAACAAAATATCAAGTGTGATATATGAGTATAAACAACTTTTTTTTTTCGTTAGACTGCATTGAAGCTGCTAGTCCAAGCAGAAGGTCTACCTTTCAATTACTTGTTGACAAAATGAGAGGTTTGATTGTTTAGTGTATGATAGGCTCAGATTTATATATATATATATATATTTTTTTTTTAATTTCCTTTAATTTTTTTTTTTTTTAAGGAGCAAATTGAAAGTTATTTGACTCTTGTTTTTGGCAGTTTTTGTGAAATCAAAGAAAATGAGATTATTTTTGCAAAATTGTTTGTGGGGCCCGGCCCAAAAATGATGGGCTATTCCAAGCTCAGGCCCGTCCGAGGAGCGTCCTGTCCAACGAAAAGCCTCATATGAAGCGCTATTCAACCCCAATAGCGTCAAGGAAACCTGTCCGAGGAGTAACTCCTCCTCGGACATCGCGAAGCCCAGACGAGAAACTTGCCCCAGCCATTCCAGCTCGTCTTCCCAACATATAAAACGAATTAAATTCAAAATATCTCACGGAAGGCTACCACCACATTAATTGCGCCCCAACCACCCTCTTGGCCGCATTAATGAGGAAAAGACTCCTGAACAGTACCGCCTTGGCCTCTGCAACTCACAAAGGGTCTGATGAGGGCGTCTGATGGGACAGGTGCTCGAGTGGATGCTTGGATGACTAACAAGTGTAAGGCTGGGATGAAAAGAAGAAAAATATATAATGTAGTGGAGTCCCTCAAAGAAGGGGACGGGAGAACTGTATCAGAAACAAAAAAAGAAATAAAATCAGACTTGAGAAAGATCCATTCTGGTGTTTTTCTATTTTTCTTTTGCAAATCATACTGCCCATGCATAAGACCGAACAAGTTCACTGAGGCCAAGTTCTTTGACCCATCCTCTACAAATAATTATTGTGGGTTGCGCTTTGGGCCAGGGCCTAATCAACACGAGTTGGGCCAGGAAAATCGTGTAACCACAATTGGCGCCGTCTGTGGGAAGAGCTAGGGCATCAGCTAGTGCAACAGTCGAGCATGGAAGAACTAGATCCACACCAGGAAGATCCTCACCAAGCTAACTCCCAACGAACACAACCCGCCGAGTCCCAAAGGCAAAATAACCCAACCAACCCAGGCGGCAGGGGGAATCGTGAGGGGAGTGTGCATACCACCCGGACGAGCCAGAGTCACACTGAGATAGGAAGTCACGTGTCTCAAAGGCGAAATAGTCACCAGGCCATGCAGCGAGAGATAGATGACCTAAAAAGGAAGCTACGACGTGTACAGCGAAGACAATCTCCCTCTGACTCAGGCGAGTCTTCTAATGCGGAGGACACGAGTTACAGACGAAGGTCAAGGACCCCCCCCAAGCGAGACCTTTTCTTACGTAAAGGAACCACGCCCAGTACGGAAGTATGAGAGCCCATCCAGCAAAGGTTCGGGGAGCGATGCCATGAAGAAGGCGTTGGATCAGATCTCAAGGTCACCCTTCACGAGTAAAATCGAAGGGGCTAAGCTGCCAAGACGCTTCAACCAACCGGTATTCGTCATCTATACCGGCAGAACAGACCCGGTAGAGCACGTGAGTCAGTTCAACCAGAAAATGGCGATCTATTCGCAAAACGAAGCCCTAATGTGCAAGATCTTCCCGTCCAGCTTGGGATCGATGGCAATGAGGTGGTTCAACAGCCTGAGGACAAACTCAGTAGGCTCCTACAAGCAGCTCACTCAAGCTTTTTGCTCCCGTTTTATTACAAACACCCGAGTCCCTCGACCGCTCAGTTCGCTACTGTCCTTGTCCATGCATGAAGGGGAAACTCTGAAAGCATACTCGGATAGGTATTGGGAGGTGTATAACGATTTAGACGACAACCATGATAACGTTGCTATCAGCACGTTCAAAAGCGGCCTCCCTACCTGGCATGGCTTGAGGAAATCCCTCACCGGAAAGCCAGTTACCGACGTCCAACAGCTAATGGATAGGATTGACAAGTACAAAAGGGTGGAGGAGGATCAGCTGCAAGGGAAGGGGAAGGAGAAGGTTGTCCCCCCTAAAGCAAATGATTTCAGGACGGAACGTCACAATCCTGGTCAGCCGAGGAGAGATTTTCCGCGACAGGCTGGGCAGAGCAACCCGCAAATTGTGAATGCCGTATTCAGAGAGCCGGTACAACAAGTACTGGAGAAAGTAAGGGATGAACCCTATTTCAGATAGCCGGGAAAGATGGCTGGAAATCCTGCTAATCGTAATCAGAACTTATATTGCCAATATCATCAGGACCACGGGCATACTACTGAGGATTGCAGGAATTTGTGGAATCACCTGGATCAATTGGTCCAAGAAGGAAAGCTACGTCACCTGCTGCACCCATCGAGCGGCCATCCCGGCCAGGCAACACAAGAACCTCGAAGGGACGTGTCTTTAAGACCCCCCACCGGGACGATACATGTCATCCTCGCTGCACCAGGAAGAACTGGGCCACCCATCCCCAGGGTGTTAGCCGTGGACCGCCTTCCCTCCGAAGGCAGGCAAAGGGAGCCCAAAAGGATAAAAAAGGGAAGCTCTTTGATACTGGGATTCTCGGATGAGGATAAGAGAGGAACAATTCAACCTCACGATGACGCCTTGGTGGTCACCTTGCGGATGGGGGGTTTCGATGTGAAAAGGGTATTAGTAGACTCTGGAAGTGCGGTGGAGATAATGTACCCCGACCTATACAAGGGGCTGAATTTGAAGCCGGAAGATTTGACAGCTTATGACTCCCCCCTCCTCAGCTTCGAGGGGAAGCTCGTTACACCAAAGGGGCAAATCCGACTGCCCGTACAGACTGGGGCGGAAGTGGTGGAGGTGAATTTCATCGTGGTCGACGCTTATTCACCCTACACCGCGATAGTTGCAAGGCCATGGATCCACAGCCTAGAGGCCGTGACCTCCACACTTCACCAGAAAGTGAAATACCCATCCAGAGGACGAGTGGAAGAGATCCGAGGAGATCAGGCCGTGGCCAGGAAGTGTGTGGTGGCCGCCATTTTACATCGGCCCTTGGTCGAGTCCTCGGCCCCAAAGAGCTTGTAGCAACCAGCCTCCTCGGCAAAGCAAGACGAGAAGCTGGCCGAGGAGATAAGGTGTGAAGGTTTAGATAAGGTTGCTGTCAGCAATGACCCGGAGAAGTTCTTTCAGGTCGGCTCTGAATTGCCCTCTCAGGAAAAGGAGGAACTGGTCAGATTTCTCAGAGAAAATGTCGACGTATTCGCTTGGGACGCCTACGATGCCCCTGGAGTTGATCCCAGCCTCATCTGTCACCACCTGAACGTCAACCCCTCTTCCACTCCGAGGAAGCAACCACCCCGACGTCCTTCAAAGGAACACGCTGGTGCCGTGAGAGACGAAGTGGCCAAGTTGAAAAGAGCAGGAGCTATCAAAGAGGTCTTTTATCCTGAATGGTTGGCGAACACAGTGGTGGTAAGGAAAAAGACGGGGAAGTGGAGGGTCTGCGTGGACTTCACGGACCTGAACAAGGCGTGCCCCAAGGACCCATTCCCCCTACCCAAAATTGATCGATTGGTGGATGCTACCGTGGGACACCCTCGAATGAGCTTCCTGGACGCCTTCCAGGGCTATCATCAGATACCCCTTGCGCTAGAGGACCAAGAGAAAACGGCTTTCATGACGCCCATCGGAAATTATCATTATAAGGTGATGCCATTCGGGCTAAAGAACGCGGGCTCAACCTACCAAAGGATGATGACTCGGATGTTCGAGCCGCAACTGGGCAAGATCATTGAGGTGTATATAGACGATATGATTGTGAAGAGTAAAAGGGTGTCCGAGCACGTGCAAGACCTTGGAACAGTCTTCGCTATCTTAAGGGAGCACCGGTTGCGGCTGAATGCCTCCAAATGTTCATTCGGGGTCGGGTCTGGGAAATTCCTAGGGTACATGGTCACCCATAGAGGAATAGAAGTAAGTCCTGACCAAATCAAAGCCATTAACAGTCTACAGACTCCTCGGAACCCGAAGGAAGTGCAGAAGCTCACTAGCATGATTGCGGCATTAAGCCGGTTCATATCACGATCGGCGGATCGATGTCGGCCTTTTTACCTCCTGATAAACAAGTGGAAAGAGTTTAAATGGTCGGAGGATTGCGTTCAGGCTTTCCAGCAGCTTAAGGACTACCTGTCCCGACCACCCATCATGTCCAGTCCGGAGGCAGACGAGGTGTTGTTTGCCTACATCGCCGTAGCTCCCCACGCCGTAAGCCTGGTATTAATACGGGATGATAATGGGGTGCAGCGACCGGTGTACTATGTGAGCAAGTCACTACATGAAGCCGAGGTGTGATACCTACCCTTAGAGAAGGCAATTTTGGCGATAGTGCATGCAACCCGGAAGCTTCCTCATTACTTTCAGGCGCACACGGTCATCGTCCTGACTCAGCTTCCACTTCGAGCCGTGCTTCGAAGTGCTGACTACACAGGAAGGATCGCCATGTGGAGTGCTCTTCTGGGGGCTTTTGATATTAAATATATGCCCAGACCCTCCGTCAAAGGACAGGTCCTCGCGGACTTGGTAGCAGAGTTCGCTGAGCCCTCTATAGAAACGGTGACCGAGAAGAAAGACCTGTGCGGAAAACTGGTCGGCGCGATTTCGGCCGGGGAAACCATGCATTGGAAGGTCTACGTGGATGGCGCGGCCAACCAGAGAGGATCAGGAGTTGGGATAGTTTTAATATCGCCAGACGGCGCTGTCATTGAAAAATCATTAAGACTCGGATTCTCGGCTACGAACAATGAAGCCGAATACGAAGCCTTACTTCAAGGAATGGCAATGGTTCAAAGGTTGGGTGGAAGAGTAATAGAAGCCTTCTCGGACTCCAGATTAGTGGTCGGACAAGTGATGGGAGAGCTGGAAGCTCGAGATACTAGGATGCAAGAGTATCTGGGACAAGTCAAACGGCTACAGGAGAGCTTTGAATCCTTCAGTTTAACGCACATCTCCAGGAGCGTAAACACTCATGCAGACTCGCTGGCCACTCTTGCCACGTCCTCGGCACGTAATTTGCCACGAGTGATCCTAGTCGAAGATCTAGTTAAGGCCAGTCCCATCAGTGGAAACCCGACCCAAGTCCATCAGATAAGACAGAGCCCCAGTTGGATGGACCCCCTGAGGAATTTCCTCCAAGATGAGATCCTACCGGAAGAAAGACTAGAAGCCGAGAAGATACGTAGAAATGCTCCTCGTTTTTGGCTATCAGAGGACCGCAAACTTTATCGGCGCTCCTACTCTGGACCGTACCTGCTCTGCGTACATCCAGAGGAGTCCGAGTCTCTTCTTGAAGAGTTGCATGAGGGAGTTTGTGGAAGTCACACCGGAGGAAGATCGCTGGCGCACAGGGCACTCACCCAAGGATACTGGTGGCCGAACATGCAGAGACAAGCCCAGGAATACGCTAAGAAGTGCGATCAGTGCCAAAGATTCGCCCCAAATATCCACCAACCCGGAGGGGTTCTCAACCCACTCTCCAGTCCATGGCCGTTCGCGCAATGGGGTCTTGATATTGTCGGACCTTTCCCCAAAGCTGCGGGGAACAAGCGATACATAATAGTCAGAACCGATTACTTCACTAAATGGGTGGGGGCTGAGCCTTTGGCCAACATCAGGGACGTGGACGCCCAGAAATTCATCTGGAAGAACATTATCACCCGCTTCGGAACTCTGAGAACACTCATTTCCGACAATGGTCTTCAGTTTGACAGCAAGAATTTTAGGGAGTATTGCCGTGAGTTTGGGATCATCAATCGATATTCCACCCCCGCATACCCCCAAGGAAATGGGCAAGTCGAGGCCGTAAACAAGGTCATAGTGAACGGATTGAAGAAAAGATTGGATGAGTCAAAGGGGAGATGGGTAGAAGAACTACCGCACGTCTTATGGACCTATCGGACAACGCCGCGGCGTTCCACCGGTGAGACCCCCTTCTCAATGACTTACGGGGCTGAGGCTGTGCTTCCGATCGAGAACAATTTCCCCACGTTGAGGTCTAGCTCATTTACCCCAAGCGATAACGATGAGTTGCTAGGAGGAAGTCTGGACCTAGCCGAGGAAAGGAGGGAGAAGGCCGCGATTCACATGGCCTATTATCACCAGAAGCTAAGACAAGGGTATGATGCTAACGTCAAACTGCGGCCTCTGGGTCCAGGTGATCTCGTGATGAGGAAGATTCTTGGCAGCGCAAAGAACCCCTCTTGGGGCAAGTTGGGGCCCAATTGGGAGGGACCATACCGTGTCACATCCGTGGCCGGAATAGGCACCTACTACCTAGAAGATTTGGATGAAAAAGCTGTACCTCGACCATGGAATGTAAATAACCTCAGGAGGTATTATTATTATTAATAAGAATGGCATAGCGTACGTTCTCTTTCATGACCATTTGCCGCTTGCCAGTCTACATTACAATTATTTATAAGTTTTAAACAGAACCCAAGTCCTGCATGGCTCCTCGGACCACAGACTTGGGGGAAATTAATACTTAAGCCGATTATTTATAAGTTTTAAACAGAACCCAAGTCCTGCATGGCTCCTCGGACCACAGACTTGGGGGAAATTAATACTTAAGCCGATTATTTATAAGTTTTAAACAGAACCCAAGTCCTGCATGGCTCCTCGGACCACAGACTTGGGGGAAATTGTTACTTAAGCCAACTATTTATAAGTTTTAAACAAAACCAAAGTCCTGCATGGCTCCTCGGACCACAGACTTTTGGGGAAGTTATTACTCATGACAGCTCATAGTTTTAAACAGAACCTAAGTCCTGCATGGCTCCTCGGACCACAGACTCTAGGGGAAATTATTACTCATGACAAGTCATAGTTTTAAGCAGAACCTAAGTCTTGCCTGGCTCCTCGGACCACAGACTTTTGGGGAGATTATTACTTGTGATAGATTGGGAGATCATTACTTAAAGGAAATCACTTTTAATACATGCGCACAGTCTAGCACCATCGCGACCCTCAAATGAGCAACCCAAAAACCCATTTTCATTTTGACCGTTTGCCTGTATCTACCTCGTTGCAAATGTTTAAAAAAGAACGCTATTGACATACATTCTTAGTAAGCAAAACGAACATTTTATATTAATATTCCGAGTACATTAAAAGGAGAGGTCCTTACAAAAGAATGAAAAAACAAGACAACTCTCATTAAAAAAAAAAAAAAAAAAAAAAGGGGGGGGCTAAGCCTTAGCGGGAGAATCTTCTTTCTGCTCGGGCTGAGGAGGAGGAACCTCAATGGTAGAGTCTGTGGCAGGATCCTTAGCCACATCAGGCACAAGGACGGCATCAGGCACCGCCAGGTCTTGCTCCGAAGCGACTTGGGCTTCATCAGGGTTAGCTCGGATCTCCGGAGGATAGAAGATGCTCTCGGGCAGTCTTAGTGCCGAATTCGCAGGAACTCCTACAGCATCAAAAGCATGAGCCCATGAAATACTGCAGTAATCCCTGCATACCTCGGGAATCTCCTCAGATAACCTGGCCTCCGTCTCTTCGGCCCCAAGCTGTCGAGCGGCCTCCTTCTCGGCCTCTATTGCCTCTCGGATCAGCTGAGCATCCTCCTTTACCCGCCTCAGCTCATCCTCTACTTTTTGCAGGGCATTTTTGAGGTCCTGCACTGCCTGCCTCTCGGTGTTAAGATTAAGCTGAGCCGTGTACAGTTGTTTGCGCTGGTCCTCCGCCTGATCCTCGGCACTCTTCAAGCCAGCCTCTGCACTTTTACGTCGGTTCTCCGAATCCTTGAACTCAGCCGTGAGTTTAATGTGATCATGCTTGAGGGACCCCAAGGCTTTCTCCACCTCTGTCCGAGCCTGGGTCTCAGCCTCAGCCAGATTGCGGCTATTACGGCAAAACTCCTCAGCCACGAAGACCTGCTGAGTAATCTGCAGACAAAACAAGAGTGTCCTTAAAAGAAAAATATATAATCTAACAGGAGCAAGTAAATGGACAAAGCAGTAAAAGGATTACTTACCAGCGCGAGATCCCTTTTAAGGGATAGGAAGAGCTCGGACTGAGTGCACCGCCTGTAGGCCTCCATGTCCCGAGGAAGAAGTAGGGGCTGCTCTAAGGCCTCCGCCACGTACCCTGCCCGGCCACGATTATACTCTCGGACCGAAGCAGTGTAAGGAATGGCGAGCCCATCCAGCTCCAACTTTGGGTCCCATGGACGAGGGGAAGTGCGCACTTCAGCAAGGTTCCCCTCATCCCTGCTGTCCAAGGAGGTGCCCCTTCTGCTCCTTGGCGCCCGTGTGGTTTTCTGCTGCTTGGTCGGCTGGACAGCCACCTCGCCTTCCTCAGGCGTGTCCACCGGCCTCTTCTTCTTCAGGTCCGGGATAACCTTAAGGCCAGGGTCCGAGACGCCCTGGGGGACCACAGGGGGAAGGGTTTTGACCTTTGATAGACTTGGTCCCTTCGATGGCTGAACCTTTGATGACTGACCTTTCCCCCGAGAGGTCATCAGCTCCTTTAGAGACTTTCCCTTTCCTGCCATGGGCTCTACCTCTTCGTCTGAAGTATCGTCCGAGCAGATAACGATTGAGGGAACACCAACTGCGGAATGTTGGTCCTGCTCTACTTCGGGATTAGAAGACTCCACCAAGGGGTTTTGCTGAATTTCCTCCTCGAAGTAAAACTTATCTATCTCCTCTTCAAGGGAAAGACGAGATGATTCAGCCTCTTCTTCAACCAAAACAGCAGCACCAGGCTCGTTTACCGGAGGTAACTGCTCCGCTAAGTAGGGATTTCTGACACCTGGCAACACAACTGGTGGCAAATCGTGGTCAGCTAGGAATCCGTCCCGGGACACGTCAATTCTGGCTAGCCTCGGGCTGCCAGCCCTTATAGCGTGACCGATTGCCTGGAAAGCGCTGCTCAGAGGTTGATAGCCCAAAACCAGATGGGCCGCACGCAACTGTCCGTCCCCGGTAACGTAAATCTCCGACCTGAGAAGATAGTTCAGCGCTGGCACGTTCACAAGTCTTATCCGAGGAGCAACGTGACTTTTGTCTGCAAACAAACCAAGAAAAGTGAGGTCAGATCATGAAATTTTCCAATTACAAAGAAAGCCAGAAAAAATAACCCCTCAACACTAAATCCTTTCCCCAAAAAGGATCAATCCTAAAAGCGCCGCACCTGGGTTTCCTGCCCGAGTTGGACAGTGAATACCGTCGAACCACTCCCCAGAAGCAATGAGGAAGTCATTCTTCACGGTCTTATTGGAAACTGGAAGACAAGAGATCAACCTAACGTCCTCGTTCCGGGATTTAAGATAATACCCATCATCCCCGAGGCGGTGGCATTCGTACAAATAAGCCATATCGTGCCAAGTGAGGCCTAGATTCATCCGCTCGTTTAAGACATCTACACAGCCTAGTATCTTGAACATATTTAGGGCACACTGATACGGCGTCAACCTATGGTTGAACAGGTATTCCCTTGTGATCCTGCGCATGGGAAGTGTCATCCCTCCCTCTATGAAAGCAATCATGGGGATAACGACTTCTCCCTCAACTCTATCGGTCAATATTCCTTCAAGAGGACAGTGCCGCAGCCCAACCCTCGGGGGAATGTGGTATTTAGCCCTAAAGGCTTCCATAGCGGCAGGAGTTTTTACTAATTTTTCGAATCTACCCATCTGAACTGAACTGAGGAAATGAAAGTAAAGACTGAAAAGAAAAGTAGAGTCCGAGGAGGGAATTGAAACGGAGAGAAAGGCGAAATGTACTGGTACCTTCACAAAACGCTCAAGGGGACGCCTGGGAATCTCTCTTGGACGAAGCGCTTCACAAGAACGGCTACGGCGGCGTAACGGACGCATGTGTTCGTATATCTCTAGGATTCGATGGAGTTCTCTGGAGTCTTTTGAGGTTTGCGAAATGCAGATGAAAGAAGGAACTGAACCCCTCTGGCGTCTTATATAGCTGGGAGGAGAGAGAAAAGATCACCCCCGCCTAGAAATACGGGAAGAAACGATGGCCGTTCGATCCACGCCAAGCCGTTGGATGAAGGGAACATAACGCCTCCAAAAGTTAATGGCCACGTCTCGTAAATTGTAGCGCGTCAAAAGTAACGGTCCGCACGCGCGCCCCACGATCTCCTTATTTCCCTCCACTCACAAACATCAAAACCCCGCCTTTCCCCTCGGAGGGAGATAAAAACCGAAGTTTTGAGGGGCTATTGTGGGGCCCGGCCCAAAAATGATGGGCTATTCCAAGCTCAGGCCCGTCCGAGGAGCGTCCTGTCCAACGAAAAGCCTCATATGAAGCGCTATTCAACCCCAATAGCATCAAGGAAACCTGTCCGAGGAGTAACTCCTCCTCGGACATCGCGAAGCCCAGACGAGAAACTTGCCCCAGCCATTCCAGCTCGTCTTCCCAACATATAAAACGAATTAAATTCAAAATATCTCACGGAAGGCTACCACCACATTAATTGCGCCCCAACCACCCTCTTGGCCGCATTAATGAGGAAAAGACTCCTGAACAGTACCGCCTTTGCCTCTGCAACTCACAAAGGGTCTGATGAGGGCGTCTGATGGGACAGGTGCTCGAGTGGATGCTTGGATGACTAACAGGTGTAAGGCTGGGATGAAAAGAAGAAAAATATATAATGTAGTGGAGTCCCTCAAAGAAGGGGACGGGAGAACTGTATCAGAAACAAAAAAAGAAATAAAATCAGACTTGAGAAAGATCCATTCTGGTGTTTTTCTATTTTTCTTTTGCAAATCATACTGCCCATGCATAAGACCGAACAAGTTCACTGAGGCCAAGTTCTTTGACCCATCCTCTACAAATAATTATTGTGGGTTGCGCTTTGGGCCAGGGCCTAATCAACACGAGTTGGGCCAGGAAAATCGTGTAACCACATTGTTTTTGTTAGATTGTGTTGAAGAAGATATTATCTAGTGGAAAGCAATAAATAAGAAGAGAGAGAATACTAGTAGTAATTAGGTAACAAGGTGGAAAGCAATAGCATTTAATGATATTTTTTCAACTGTTGGATCTTAGAAATCTTCAGCGTACAAAAGGTGTAACTTTATAAGAGTTAAACTAAGTGTAATTTGAACTCAGTTCATATTTTGTTTGTTTATATATATAAAAGTGGTTGTCAACAGAGAATTAGGTTTTGTTGATGGTGGCTGAATGGGTGGATGCAGAAGATGGTGGTGGTGATATAACAATGGTTGGAGGCTTTTTTTTTTTTTTTTTTAATTCTAGCAAAGATTGATGAATTTTTTTTTTTTTTTTAGATATTGATTTTTTAATTCATTTTTAATAAGATATTGATTTTTTTATATAAATGTTGATGTGGCATGTTTTAATGCAATTAAGAAATTTTATTATTATTTTATTAGCTACTTAAGTTTCAAATGTGTTAGCTGCAATTTGTTGGCCATGTAAGTATTTTTTGTCGCTAAGATGATGATAAGAACTAAATCGACAAAGTAAACAACCCCACATAAGTATTTTAATCATGCATCATATTGGCATTACACTAATTGCATAATTAAAAAAACAAGGAGATTTATAACTCAACTAGCACCTTATAATATTTTCAATGGAGAAATGTATGGTTCAAATCCCAACACATCTATCAAAATATAAAAAATAAAAAATAAAATAAAATAAAAAAGAGAGAAGAGGAGAAAGGAGAAAATCAGAAGAAAGGGAGGGTCTTGTAATTGTATTCTCCCAAAATTAAATAAGAGCAAAATAAATTTACAAGCTTATAAAATCAATACACACCTATGTGATAGACATTTTACCATACTTATAGCGTATTCCAACCCTACCAACGCGATTGGTGGCCTAGTGGTTGGGGTCTTGGGTTAACAAGACTTTGTTATTCGGAGTGATTTGGGTTCAACTCATCCCTCCCCCACGAGTAACGTGCTAGTGTTCCTTATTCTTCATCAAAATGAATAGTGGCGGCTCTAGGAATTTTTCTCAGGATGTTCCTTAAGAAACATAAAGTATATAATCTAATAAAAAGAGAAATTCATATATTGACAACAACAACAATAAAAAAACACGCAAATACATAAAGTTTACAATTGTCTTCTACAAGTTTTCATATTTTGAAATCGTTATATAATAGTCTCATTATCAATGCTACAAGCAACATCTCTTTCAATATACACAACCATGTAATCATTTATCCACTGAATGTAGAACAAATTATGGAGCAAAATTTAATTTTATTGGCATAAAAAATAAAAAATAAAAACTGAGGGTGTTCTCAAAATTTTTTTTTTGAAGGGTAGACAAATAAATTTTTTTAAATTATTATATAATATAAAAAAAAAATCAGGTCAAGGTGGTCCCAGGACCACCCTGGCCTTAAAGTGGCGCCGCCCCTGAAAATGAAGTCTTGCTCAGGAGTAGTTAAGAGCTATTATGGCTACCCTTAGAGAGGAAAGCCACATAGATCACCCCTCCTTAACCATTTTTTTGACTTATTAAAAAAAAAAAAAAGCATATTACAACCCTAATAACTATATCTTTGTCCATACCTGCTAACGATGTGAAAGTTTCCTCACTAACAACTATGATTTTGTATTAATACTAAATCTAGAAGTATATAATTTTTTTAACAAATGCTAATATGACCAATTCAAATGCTAAAACTACTATGAAGTTTTATTACAAAGGACTTAAGAATTGATGTGACAATTCATCAAAAAATGCATATTATAGTCCTAACAACCATAGCCTGGTCCACATCTGCTAACGATGTGAAAGTGTCCTCAGTAACAACTATGTTTTTGTCTTAATACTAAATTTAGTAGTGTATAACTTTTTTTGACAAATGCTAATGACCAATTTTAATTGGTACATCATAAGAAAGGGAGGGTCTTGTAATTGTATTCTCCCAAAATTAAATAAGAACAAAATAAATTCACAAGCTTATAAAATCAATACACACCTATGTGATAGACATTTTACCATACTTACAGCGTATTCCAACCCTACCAACGCGATTGGTGGCCTAGTGGTTGGGGTCTTGGGTTAACAAGACTTTGTTATGCGGAGTGATTTGGGTTCAACTCATCCCTCCCCCATGAGTAACGTGCTAGTGTTCCTTATTCTTCATCAAAATGAATAGTGGCGGATTCAGGAATTTTTCTCAAGATGTTCCTTAAGAAGCATAAATTATATAATCTAATAAAAAGAGAAATTCATATATTGACAACAACAACAATAAAAAAAAAAAAAAAACACGCAAATACATAAAGTTTACAATTGTCTTCTATAATTGTAAACTTTATGTATTTGCGTGTCTTCTACAAATTTTCATATTTTGAAATCGTTGCATGATAGTCTTATTATCAATGCTACAAGCAACATCTCTTTCAATGTACACAACCATGCAATCATTTATCCACTAAATGTAGAACAAATTATGGAGCAAAATTTAATTTTATTGGCATAAAAAAAAAAAAAAAAAAAACTGAGGGTGTTCTCAAAATTTTTTTTGAAGGGTAGACAAATAAATTTTTTTAAATTATTATATAATATAAAAAAAATCAGGTCAAGGTGGTCCCAGGACCACCCTGGCCTTAAAGTGGCGCCGCCCTGAAAATGAAGTCTTGCTCAAGAGTAGTTAAGAGCTATTATGGCTACCCTTAGAGAGGAAAGCCACACAGATCACCCCTCCTTAACCATTTTTTTGACTTATTAAAAAAAAAAAAAAAAAAGCATATTACAACCCTAATAACTATATCTTTGTCCATACCTGCTAACGATGTGAAAGTTTCCTCACTAACAACTATGATTTTGTATTAATACTAAATCTAGGAGTATATAATTTTTTTAACAAATGCTAATATGACCAATTCAAATGCTAAAACTACTATGAAGTTTTATTACAAAGGACTTAAGAATTGATGTGACAATTCATCAAAAAATGCATATTATAGCCCTAACAACCATAGCCTGGTCCACATCTGCTAACGATGTGAAAGTGTCCTCACTAACAACTATGTTTTTGTCTTAGTACTAAATTTAGTAGTGTATAACTTTTTTTGACAAATGCTAATTAATGACAAATGCTAATGACCAACTTTTTTTGGCATTATTTAAATGCTGAAACTACTAAGAAGTTTTATTACAAATGACATACGAATTGACGCGACAACTCATCAAAAACCCATATTACAGCCCTAACAACAACAGCTTTGGCCATATCTGCTAACAATGTGAGAGTGTCCTCCCTAACAACTATGGTTTTGTCTTAATGCTAAATCTAGGAGTATACAACTTTTTTAACAAATGCTAATATGACCAATTTTTATTGGTACATCATAAAAGTGGAATAAGTTGTTGACCTAGGTGAAACTAACACTACTCTAATAATAATAAATCATATAATATTGTGAAAATTATCGTCTTTGGCATTATTCAAATGCTAAAATTACTGTGAAGTTTTATTATAAAGGCCTCACAAATTGATGTGACAATTTTTTTTTAGAGAACATTGACGTGACAATTTATATAAGTAATATCATTCAAACAATTAAAAAATAAATATCCAAATTACCTTAATGGATATATTGTTCACATTTTTTATATTATAAATTAGGCATTTTCTTAACTGTTTATCCTGAACTATAGACAACGAAAAAAAGGTTTCCCACCGCTTTATATATAATATTCTTCTATGATTGAAGATTAAAATTTTGAGAAATATTACTAATAAAATAATTTTCAAGTTTCGTTCAAAAAAAAAAAAAACAAAAAAATTTTCAAGTTAGCATATTTTTATTACTTCTCATGTGGGTGTACGGCCAATGTAACTTTATTATCAATCACTCAGCATTTGCATAGGCTTGTGCATAATTTTCTATCTATTTTGGTATAAGAATTTTTTTTTTCTACTTTATATATTCACTTTTCAAAACACTTTACATTAGATTATCTATTTTAGACTACATTTTATTAAAATATCAAATTTTCTTGATTTTTTTAATTGTTTCTTTTTCTTCATACACAACAATTAACATCCACTCTCTTATTTCATCCTCAAGATACTAAAAAAAATAAAATAAATAAATAAACTAAATATAAAATGAGTAGTGTTTGTGTAAATTTACACAGTTACTATAAGAACCATGTATTTTTATATAACTTTGCATGAACTGATGTGGGTGATTTTTTGAACTTTTCAAAACACTCTATATTAGATTATCTATTTTATACTACATTTTATTAAAATATCAAATATTCTTGATTTTTTTAATTGTTTCTTTTTCTTCATACACAATAATTAACATCCACTCTCTTATTTCATCCTCAAGATATAAAGAAAAAAAAATGAGTAGTGTTTGTGTAAATTTACACAGTTACTATAAAAACCCTATATTTTTATATTACTTTGCATGAACTGATATTGGTGATTTTTGAACTTGATTGGCTAAACTGTGCTACTTTTTCTATAATACAAACACTGATGCAAATGCTTATCTCATTGACTACCTTGGTTATCGTAAAATACTTGTAAAAATTAATATGACTATAGAGTTAAAAGGTTTCACACATATTTTTTGGAAGATGTAGGGTTGGCCTTAGGCCCAAGGGCCTCTGCTACCAAAAGGATCCAAAATTTGGGGACAATAAATGTAATCAGTGAGTTTCAACCATTTAATAAGTGAATGTTTGAATTAATTTTTTATTTGTAATTGGTGAGACATCAAAAAAGAAAAAATTTAGAAGAAAGTGAGAAATCAATTTGTATAAACTTTATGTAGTAAAATTTGTAGTATGCATAATATCACTCAAATTTTATTACATAAGTCCTATAAATTAATGTGTTATCAATCACAAGAAATAATTTGAATACTTATTTAGTATCTTGTTAAAATGCCAACAGTTACATTCATTGTCATTAGTTTGTAAGATTTTTTAAATAAATTTATAATAGTGAATTAGTCATATTAACATAATAAATTTTAAATAAAAAATTATAATATATAAATAAATATTATATAAGTTATATTTAAATATGAGAAAACGCATTTAAATTTATTGTCTTAGTACTCAAATTATGAGAAAACTCTGCCAAAGTGCATATGGCATTATTGTGAAAAGACTCCAGCGATTAGGAAAAGAAAAAAAGTAGAACGGTCTATTTTTTGTCGCCCACTACGCAAAAAGTCATAAAGTAAAATCGAGGCCATCTTTTTCCGCGAAATGAACCCATTGGTCATCTCTCAGGATATAAATTATGAATTTTTTTTAATATAATTATTTTAGGATACAAGGCCACCAGATAGAATAAGTTGTTTCTCAAAAGATAGGATAAATCTAAGCATATAATTTTCTTTTATGAATTTTTTTCATAATAATTGAGCTAATATAGTTATGGATAACAATAAAAATTATATAAGGTACATGTGAGAGTCGTGTTGGCTTTATGCAATTTGAAAACTAAAGATAATAATTTTGTGTGAGACATTTTCTTATATTCTAATAAAAAATTAATAATATTTTCTTTTCAAAAATTTTTAATAATTTTTATATACTATTTTTTATTTACATCAATTTTTCTTGTTAGTTAAGTAATAATTGGTATAAATGCACCAAAAGGTTCTTATATTTTGGACCCAAATTCATTTTAGTCCATACTTTTTTATTTTACCGTTTTTAATCCCCAAAATAAAAAATACGTTCCATTTTGATCCTTTCCATCCTTTCACTAATAGAAACAACCTATGTAGCAGATGGCAAATTAAAAAATAAATAAATTCATCCTACGTGTCATTACTAACTTATCCACGTCAATTTTCCACCACATTTAGAGTCATGTGACTGACTCACACGTTTGGCTAACAATTGTGAACCCAAAACCCTAACAACCAAATTTCACGATTAAAGCTCTTCCCCCATAGCACAACACAACTTATACCTCCAATTCACAATTGAAGCTCATCACTAATTACAAACACCAAATCTCGTCATCGACAGCTCATCCCATCGATGGAATCAAGCTCATCAATCGGTGTAAGTCTAAGGAGGAGAGCACCAATGAAGTGCTTCTGTTCCCAAAAAAACTAGTGTTAGTGGCATCATGGACATCAGACAATTTCAACAAAAGGTTTTACGGATGTCCTAATTACTGGGTATTGACTGATATTAAACATAGATGTTTTTTTGTAAGATTTTGTTGCAATTTTGGGTTGCAGATTTTACAGGTATTACATAGTCAATTTTAGCTTTGGTTTGCATTTCAAGTGCAAGTGTAATTTTTTCCAATGGCATGAGGATGAGATTTGTGAGTGGAAAGGATCTTATCTTAGAGCAGAGGTAGACGATTATCACACTTGAGACTGAGGTTGCAAATTGCAAGAAGATAGAGAAGTTTTTCACACTGTGTTTGGCATTGTCATTGGTGATATGTGGGGTTTGTTTTTTGTGATTCTATCTTTGGTGGGTTAGATAGGTGGGGTGGAAAAAATGATGTAGTTGTGAATGTATGTAGCTTTGGGCTGTCAATTTTTTTCCAATTAGCAATGGAACACCTGCAGATTAGGTTGTACTTGTAATTTGAATGAATTGG
Organism: Quercus robur; assembly: GCF_932294415.1. Classification (NCBI taxonomy): domain Eukaryota; kingdom Viridiplantae; phylum Streptophyta; class Magnoliopsida; order Fagales; family Fagaceae; genus Quercus; species Quercus robur. The sequence goes on along the minus strand of NC_065538.1, from coordinate 16,186,707 downwards.
AAAACTTTCTCTCCATATGTGCATACTGCTGTGTTGTGCTATATAAAGGTAAGTGGTGTGAAAGTCCTAATAGTTATTGTGGAAGATCACTCATAAAACAACTCAAATAAGATTTGCACAAACTTGCTGCAATGAAATCTGTCATACAATCACAACAAAGATGTTTCAAAATCACTGGAAACTTTCATCCCATGAACACTAAAGCCCTAATAAATTTTAGCTGCTTTTAATTTTACCTTGTACCAAAATATTTACCCAAATAAAGGCTATTATTCAAACATTGACAATTTGGGATGGAAGTGAGTTTTCAGTTTAATGATTTTGGAGGAATGGAAATGTGTTTTCAGTTTAATGTTTTTGGAGTTTGGTATCTATTGTTTCATCTCCAGATTCAAGAAATGATTGATGATGGTAGAAAAGAGGGATTAAGAGAGGGATTTATGGTTTGATCGTCTGATTTGGGGTTTTAATCTGTCACATGATTTGGGTAGTTGATTAGTCAGTCACATGAGGGTCACGTAACTTTAAATGTGGTGGAAAGCTGACATGGATAGGATAGTAATGACACGTATAATTAATTAATTACTTTTTAAATTTTTCGTCTGTCATGTAGGTTGTTTTCATTAGTGAGATAACGGTAAAAACCAAAATAAAACGCGCTTATCATTTTCAAGACTAAAAAAGGTAAATTAGAAAAGTAGCGACCAAAATGGAAATGTGGCCAAAATTTGGAAAGCAAAAGTGTATTTACGCCATAAAACTATTAATGAAAATTTTGTTAAATCTGTTTGTGTGTGCGCATGCCATGCATTTTTCATATATTTTTAGGATGGGGAGTTACCACCATTTTTCTATTGAGGAAAAAAAACTCTTATGTGGGATGAAGGAGATGGAGACCATTCTTTCATACTTGCACAAAATACCTCATCTAGCAATATTATGGGTAACAAAATTTACTTCTCTAAATGTATACCAAATCAAATAATTAGAGAAGGAATTCTTTGGCTTCTCTTATAAAACAACCAAAGTTTAAAATAGAAGTAAATAATAATAATAATAATACATAAAACACAGAGCAATCCCCATGGTAGACTGTAAGTGGTAGACAAAGTAATTAAATTACTCTAACATATAATGATCGCTAGAATATAAACTCAAACACAAAAAGTATGGGAAAAGTATCTATTTTATTTTTTAGTTGACCAATATATATGACTTTACTCAAAAGGATCAAGTCTGTTGTTAAGAGCAGAATAGGATTTGGGAGTTTGTTGTAGCTGGGTTCGAGGTCAGTTGGGCATCCTGTGATTATGGAATTGAGAAGAGAGAATTAAGAGAGTGGAAACAACTTGTACATTCCTATTCAATGCTTTCAAAGTTTCAAAGTAATGGTTATATACAATTCCTTGCCTCACTCACTGTAATATCAGAAACTACTTGTACAACTGTCATTACAGCCTCTAGTAACTAGCAACCAACAAACTAACTCCTTCTGTAACTGACTCTTGATGACTGTGCAAACCTTCCTTGTGCAAACCTTCTTAGCTACTGTGAGACTGCCTTGGCTGCTGAGCTGATTGATGAGCCGGTGTGATCTTAACATCTATTAAATGCTACTGAGGCCTGATTTCCCTTCATATAAATATTTATTGTGCCACACTAACCTTCAATTAAATGTGATTAAGCATGTCCACAACCCTTATTATTGCTTTAGCCTTTAGGAATGCCATCTTAGAGGATTCACAGTAGAAGAGCTAAAAAAATTTAGGCGTAAATGTACTTTTGGTCTCTACATTTTGCACTTTTTCCATTTTGGTCCCTACATTTTATTTTTCACTTTTAGTCCCTAAACCAATTAATGTGTGACATTTAAGTCCTTACCATCAGCCAACTAAGGGAAAAACTGAGGTGGTAGACGGAACACCCTATTAGCTAACGTAACGCTGATGTGGCGATTAAAATATTATTAAAAAATATTATTTGGCATTTTTATATGCCACGTCAGCATTTTAATTTTTTTATAAAAAGCCATGTCAGAAAATTTAAACCAAAAAAGAAAATAAATTAAAAAAACAAAACTTTTTTTTTTCCATTATTTTTTCATGAGAACTGAAGTTGTTCTTCGTGTTCTTCCTAAATCCATGAAATAAACCAATCTCTAGCAAACCCCAAATCCAAATCCAGCAACCAAATCTACTCCATCAAATCCAGAAAAACAAGAAATAAATCTAAGAAACCAAACCAAGCCATAAATAAATCGAAGAAATAAACCTATAAACCTAGTAACCAATTCAATCTCTAGCAAACCCATAAACCCAAAATTTTTCTTCAAAAACAAACACACAAAAAAACCCATAAAAACAAACAACTCCTCGTTGTCTCCAAAAAAACAAAAACACAAACAAACCCAGAACGAGAGCAAGGATACCCAAATCTGAACAAACTTAGTCACACAAGTCTCAAACAAACCCAAATACCCACTCATGGGCAATGGATTCTCTTCTTGATGCATGCCACAACCACCACCGAAGATGTTCCCATTTTCCATCCAAACACCATCCTCCACCGAAACCTCCAACAAATCAAACCCATAAACCCAAAAAAATCATCAAACCCACATAAAAAAACAAACCCAGAAATTTAAAACCGATTAAACGCTCCATATTGATGAAAGCGACGTAAGACGATGTCATTCGGTTCCCTTGGTCTTTAGCTATGATCTCGACATGGTCATGCTACCAAACTCCGACACACGAGTAGGTCGTGCTGAGATCGATTCCGATGGCAGGACCCTCTCTTTTAATAGACTTTTTTTTTTTTTGTACGGTCAAGATTCAACAATCTGAAAAGAAATCTATGAGCACTTTTTGAAAGAAACGGAGAAAAAATAGAAAGTTGTGATAAAATTTGCAGAGTTTTTGAGATAGAACTGTGTTGAGAACGAAGGAGGGCCTTTTATTTTTGTGTTTGTGTTTGTTTTTTAATTAGATTTTTTTTTTTTTTTTGGAAACCGTTTTTTAATTAGATTTAAGTTTTGTTTTTTAATTTATTTTCTTTTTTGGTTTAAATTTTCTAACATGGCTTTTTATAAAAAATTAAAATGCTGACATGGCATATAAAAATGCAAATAATTTTTTTTTAATAATATTTTAATCGCCACATCAGTGCTACATCAGCGCCACATCAGCTAATAGGATGTTCCGTCTGCCACCTTAGCATTTCCCATTAGTTGGCTGGCGGTAAGGACTTAAATGTCACGCGTTAATTGGTTTAGAGAACTAAAAGTAATAAAAATAGAATGTAGGGATCAAGATAGAAAAAGTGCAAAATGTAGGGACCAAAAGTGCATTTACGCCAAAAATTTAACTTTTAGCAATTCAAAAACTTATTTTATTTATTTTAACAACACATTTTACAATACACCCAACATCAAAACTTCTATTTTAACAAACACCACATTAAAATAATATAAGAAATCCAATTAAATAATATATCCCTACAAATCAAAACCACCCAAAACCACATCCCTGCAAATTAGACCACCAAAAACCACATCCAAATCAGAATCACCAAAAAAAAAAAAACACATTTAGCAACCCCAATAACCTGCAACCAAACCCGGCAAAGATGAGTCTTTGCCACCGCCATTGGAGGCCAAAAAGACAAAAAAAAAAAAAAAAACAAAACAAAACCACAACCACCGTGAACCCTCTATGACCCATTCCAAACTTACTTGAGACCCACGACCACACCATCTGAGACCCACCTGAAACCCACGATCACACCATCTGAGACCCACCTGAAACCCACGATCACACCATCTGCAACCCATGAAACCTCACCTAAGACCCACGGCCACACCATCGAGCACGGCCAAATGCACCACTGTACCCATGAACCCATAACACCAACCCAGAATGCCAACGCCGCACCCACCCACCAATCCGACCACCACAAAGTTCAAACCCATATCACAACCAACAAAACCCACCCACCATACCAAAACCCAGCAAGCCATAAATCACAAAACTGCGAATTCGATCTCACCTCACCAAATCAAACCCATGAATCTGATCTCACCTCTTGACTACAATTGCTGAACCATGAAGCACAAACAAAGGCATAGGAGAGAGCAAAGAGAAAAGAGAGAAGTGAGCGAGGAAAGAGAAGAGAGAAGAGTCTGAGGAAAAAAAGAGACCATTAGCGATTAAAATTTTGATTTTTGTGTTTACCTTTGTGCTACAGTAGACTGTTATTCATAACAGCTCACTGTAGCGTGAAGGTAAAATATAGCTACAAATTTTAGTTATAGCAACTTTATTGTAAAGCATTTTTCGTTGGTTGAGATGCTATTATTATGAGTGCTCTTAGCTAAGCATACCCTCAATTAACCAAAGAAAATAATCTTTTGACATGCTCAAATTTTAGGAATCTACTGAATTTACCATCGGATAGCTTTGACCAACTCCTAAGTCATATAAGAAGGTATCTCCTCGACTTGCATGGGTAGCTTGATGCAGTTGATGGCCTAGGGTGAAAATTGATTATCTTGTTTTATATGCAAAATTACTACTACTTAACATGAACCTCATAGATTTTTTTTTTTCCTCAAAAAGTTTATTGACACAAAAAATTTGACAAAACTTTTTACATTTGTTGATGTAAGAGATTGATGATGGTAAGTAAAAGAGTGATATTAGTGATGGATCTAGATGAGAACTAATAAAAGTTTGCTAACTTAACTATCGTGAAAAATGTTGTGAATTTTTTTGTGTATTGCTTTTTTTTTTAAAAGTGTTACATTCACAATATTTTTCACAACAATCATAGGTGTCAAGTTACTTCTTGTTTTCTATGTGAGCCCACCACTAAAATTATATATTTGTTAATCAATGACAACATGTAACAATCTGCTACTTAGGATTTTTGTAAAAGTGTTGTGAAAAATATTGTAAATGTAGCATTTTTCTTTGTTTTTTGTTTGTTTTTTATTTGATAAAAAATATTATTTTATTTATTAGTTAATATTTGGACTTGATTAATACTATTACAATGCAAGAAATAACCCTAATTGATGAAATTTGGGGGCTTTTTTTTTTTTTTTTTTACTTGGGACCTTAGGCAACCATATCAATTACTTATAACATTGAGCCAACATAACAAACAATTTCCCAAAGGTTCCATCCCTTCTTAAATCACCTATTACAACTGGTGTCGTTTGTTGGAATTGCAAACCATAAAGAATCTTTTTTTTTTTATAGGTAATAACAAATTTATTGATAATAGAAGTACAATGGATTTACGATAGTAAACTCACTGCACTGAAAAAAATACAAACCAATCAAAAAGAAAGGCTAACAGAATTAAGAAAATTAAACAAAGAATGACAATGTGTAAACCCCCAAATACGGGACCACTCAAACAAAGTCTTAAGCAGCAAGGACTTCACACAATCTACAAGTCTCTCAGTTTCCTCAAAAGTTCGGGCATTGCATTCCTTCCAAATTAACCACATAAGACACGCTGGAACCATATTCCACACATTTGAAGTGTGACTACCCAACCAATTCCACCATGCAGAGAGAAGAGAAACAACGTTCTTGGGCATCACCCACTGAACCCCAAACAAACGAAGGACTTCACTCCACAAGGTATGAGCATACTTACAAGGGATCAATAAGTGATCCACAGTTTCCTCTTCACATCGACAAAGGCAGCACCAATTAACAAGAGGTAAATCCTTCTTAACAAAGTTGTCTATAGTAAAAATCCCACCCCTAGCAGCTGTCCATAAAAAGAAAGCCACCCTTTTAGGGACCTTAACACACCAAATGCTCTTCCAAGGAAAAGACACCGACAGGGCTGCTAGCAATGAAAAATAGAAAGAGCGCACATCAAAAACACCACTACGGTTCAATTGCCATATCATGGTGTCATCACCCCCTCTAGGTAGCTTGGATGAGATATGCGCAAAAAAATCATAAAAGATCCCTGTCTCCCAATCCTGAAAAGCACGACGGAAACGTAAGTTCCAACTTCTACCACCCCCATCTGGTGCATAGTCAACCATATCAGAAATCATAGCTGACTTATCCATAGCAATAGCAAACATAGCCGAATATAAATCCTTCAGGGCAGTAGGGCTACTCCAAGGGTCATACCAAAATCTGATACGAAAACCCTCACCTGCTGCATACAACACATGACCAAAAAAGCTCTCAACCCCCTTCCTAATGTTCTTCCACATACCACATCCATGCGTCCCTCTAACAACTCTAGTACACCATCCCCCACTGGCCTCCCCATATTTGGAAGCTATAACTTGCCTCCATAAATGTGTGACCTCATTCCCAAATCGCCATAGCCACTTCCCAAGCAAAGCTTGGTTAAATAGCCTAATCTTCCGGATCCCCAAGCCACCTACCTCCACGGGCCACACAACTTTCTCCCAAGCAACAAGTGAGAATTTAAAAACATCATTAGAACTCCCCCAAAGGAAATTCCTCTGAATCCTCTCTAATCTGTCTGCCACATGTTGTGGAATAGTGAACAAAGATAAATAATACGTAGGAAGACTTGATAGGGTACTCTTTAATAAAGTAAGTCTACCCCCTTTTGACAAATATAACTACTTCCAACCTGCAAGCCTTTTTTCCATCCGTTCAATGATAGGGTTCAATATAGAGGAATCCTTATAATGTGCCCCCAAAGGCATACCCAAATAAGACATGGGTAAACAGCCTATCTTACAACATAAAATACGAGCTAAGGCATCCAAATTCCCAACCTCACCAATCGGCAAACCATAAAGAATCAACATTAGGTCAAACCAAGGTGACATAACCCAAGCAAACTAGGCCTCCAACTCTAGTTTGTGTAGATCCCTTCTTCAAACCAAAATTTGAACTTCGGGGCAAACAAAGCACAAACTAAAAAAGACTGAAAATGAAAACTAATATCAATTATATTGGTGGTAATTACTGTAATTTTACATTTTTTTTTTTTTTTAAGAAGTTGTAGAAGATATTAAATTTTATAAGGATGTGGTGTAAAACCCAAGTTTTACTTCTCCAATCCCAATATGTCACCCAATAGTACACTATGACAAAATATTTGGGGCTGCCTTCTCTCATCGGAAGACTTAAGAAAGCTAGCTTTGATTATATCAAAGAAAGAATTTGGAGGAAATTACAGGGTTGGGAGAAAAAATTGCTATCACAAGCTGGTAGGGAAATTTTGATCAAAGCAGTGGTTCAAACCATCCCAACTTACACAATGAGTTTCTTCTTGCTTCCTCTTGGTTTATGCCAAGAAATTGAAGGTCTAATCCGTAAGTTTTGGGAGGGACAAAGGGGGGAGCAAAGGAAAATTCATTGGTTAAACGGGGGGAATATGTGTGAACCAAAATTGGAGGGGGGAATGGGTTTCAGGGAGTTGTCACTCTTCAATGAAGCACTCTTAGCAAAACAAACTTGGAGATTATTGCACAATAAAAATTCTCTATTCTATAGAGTTTTTAAATCAAGGTTTTTCCCAAATGGCTCTATCATGGATGCTAATGAAGGAAGGGGTGGTTCTTACGCTTGGAAAAGTATTTTGCTAGCTGTGCCAAGCAAAATAAAGAATTTCTTATGGAGAGCTTGCAGAAATGCACTGCCAACAAATGCAAATCTAGTTCGAAGTTGTGTAATGACTGATCCGAGATGCTGCATCTACAATAACAATGAAGAGAACGTACTCCATTGCCTCTGGTCTTGTCCGAGTCTGTCAACAATTTGGGAAGAAGATCCACAATGGAATTTCAGGACTGTCACAACACTCACAAGTTTTGCACAGCTGCTGGAGTATGTTTTGGCTTTGGATTGTTCATCAGAATTATTCGCCATGGTCACATGGACAGTGGCAAAACAAGGTACGCTTTTCCCCACCAGGTTTCCCAAATGACCAAGTGATGCAACGAGCTGTTGCAGCATTGATCGAGTATCAGACTGCCCCACCTCCAGTTCAGGCAGCAAAGGTCAGAACAAGAACGAGGTGGAAAGCTCCTCCAAGTGAGTTCTCAAAAGTAAACTTTGATGGGGGCAATATTTAAAGAGGAAGACAAGGTATGAAATTGGAGTGGTTATTTGAGATTGTCAAGGGCAAGTCTTGGCATCAATGTCTTAAATCATTCCCTTACCTCTAAATATTGTGGAGCTTGAAACATTAGTAGTGGTGAAGGCATTATAGTTTGCTATTGATTTGGGGTTGAGCAAAGTCATCCTAGAAGGAGATTCGGAGATCGTTATAAATGCTTTGAATGAGAACTTGCAATCTTTGGCGTCATTTGGTTTACTTATCAAGATGTCAAGAATATTGCAAACTATTTTCATTGTATTAGTTTTCCACATGTTCATAGGGATGGAAATTGTGTAGCTCACAACCTAACTAAACATGCACGACATGTCACTGGTTTTTTAGTGTGGATGGAGGATGTTCCATTATACACCTTTGGTACATATCAGGTAGATTTGCCTACTTCGTAATAAAGCTTTTAGATCCAATTTCTCAAAAAAAAAAAAAAAAAATCTAATAGCCATTTTAAAATATAATTTAACTGTGTGTTTATTGAGATGTTATTATGTGGTAGGATCTATTGAGTTTTAAGTAAAAAATTGAAGTGTCAATCTTTTATTGAATAGTGTAAAACATGGGTTTTACACCTCATCCTTACCAAATTCGGACTCTTTTTAGAGATTGGGATTTCAACATTAGAAGTTGGTAGCATTGTATTATTTATGAGGCAAAACTTAGATATAGTATCTTAGGTGCAGTTCCTTAGGTATCCCTCTTAAATTTTAGACATCTGTCCATTTTAAACATCTCTCCAAATGACATTAAAATCCATTCTCTCTCTCAAAACCCAATGGCTTCAGATCTCTTCATATCTCAAACTGAATAAGAAATTTTGCCGACAATCCTTTTGTAATTTTAGATCTAGTCCATTGCTAGGGAAATCTGCTAGACCTTCTAAATCTTTGACTACATCAACAATTCCTTCAATTCTTACAATAATCTCAATCAGCAAATATAATAGTGAAAGACATCCATGAAGGTGGTAACACAATTTTTGAGATGGTTTCTCTTTTTGCATCAATGGGAGCTTCTAGTGTTGAAATTGTCGGTCCAAAGAAAGAATTAGGTGTTCAAGGAATCCTGGAAGTTTTTTGTACAGCAAATTTCATCTCTCCAACCAAGTCATCTATTTTAAATGAAAATTGAAGTCAACTTGTTTCAGAATTTCGAAAACTACCCATGGATTATGGATTTTGCTAAAGCGGTTTTTCTTTGGATTGGGTGTGAGAAGTCCAAAGAAATCTGGTAATTGGGTTTTTTAGTTTTTGTGAGAAGGAGAAAAAAAGAAGTAAACAAATAGAGAGGATTTTAACGTCGTTTTGAGAGATGTTTAAAATGGACAGATGTCAAAAATTAAGAGGGGTACCTAAAGAACTGCATCTAAGGTATTGTATTTAGTTTTGCCATTATTTATGAGTATTGACTTCTAATTTTTTTCTCTCCTAATTTCGGCAGTGATATTGTCACAATTCTTTCTTTCTTTTTTTTCTCTCTCCCATCTGTCAAATATGTCTCTCTCCTCTCTTACTTTTAATTTTTTATTATTGGTGAATATGGAATACTTAACCCTTATTGATGCTTTGGTTGTCTCCTTATTTTTAATTTCATATCATTGATTTATGTTCAGAGTTTTTGTGGGAGTATCTACTTGAATATATGATACAAATTGTGTTTGAAAACTGATAACAGTTAAGATCATGAAACGTTGTATTATCTGCTGAGTCATGTGTTCTGCTATTCTCATTATTCTTCTTCTTCTTAATTTCAAGTTCAGTTTCTGTTCCATTTCCATCATTGTATCACCAATATTCATATTTTTCTTTATTAAGGTTCTCTTCTAAATAGCATATTTAATTTCTTACTTCTGACACTAGTAATGGAGAGATAAATTAGTACAATTTGTTCGTGTGCATTCTCTAGGATCTTATTGATGCCATAATTGTTGGTGGCAATTTCAATCTTATTCAGATTTCTTGCAACAAATAATTGTGACATTATTTTGGGTATAGTTAGTTTGTGCCTCACAATGCTAAACTTTTTTTAATGATTGATTTGAATCATGAGATCTGACAATGCTATTTCTAAGTGTGATAAATGCAATTAGATGGCTTAATATGTTTGATGAAATGGCCTTTGGCATTGATTTTTGTGTCCGCGGCACTGCTGGGCTTGTTTCACATTTAGGTTACAAGGCACAAATTCAAGCCACTCCTTTTCTGTAATTTCCCCCCTATGTCTACAGGTCTAGATTGCACTTTGGAATGTAATAGATTTTTAGATTACCTTTTATTTACAAAGTTTAGAATTTCCTTAAACAACCTTCAACACATTTATTTCTTACCCTAGACTTCTCATTTTTTGATAACTTGATGCCATATCCATACTTTAACTTGTAAGTTCGTGCAAACTTTCTGAATTGTTTGTTGTCCCTAAAGGACATCCCCAACACAAATTCAGGATCCTTTAAGTATTCAACTCTAAATTTAGGTAATTTTTTCTTTTGCTGACCATCAGATTGTCGGGAGAATGCAACTAGTTTGAGGATGCATAGTCAAATCCACTTAGAATTTCATCTAATGGCCAATTAAAAAAAGTTGGAACTAGAACTAGGTGGGATAATTATTGTTTTGCAAAATTAGATGGGTATGACAATGGATGATAGGCAATATTAGGTGTGTGTTCTTATGAGGGCTGGCCATTATGTGGGCTGGTGGGCTGACAAGTGTTGCCATCATATTCATTCACAATAATTTCATATAACTTTTCATTAACTAGATCATCATAGTCAGAGTCATACCATTCATAAGTCACATCCTCCATGGCACCATTCGCGTCATGACCTTTAGCATCATTCCCTACATCCACCAAATTACCACCCACCTCAAACTCATCGTCAACAAGAGCATCATCCCCATCCTCCATATCAACATCATTATCATCATCATCAACATCCACATCCACATTCTCCACACCAATACCACAACCAACCAAATTCGCAACATTAACAACACTGACATCCCTAATAAACAATTGTTTCTGAACAGGGGTTTCATGTTCTACATAAATGTCTATTTTAGGATCAATGGGGTCAAGACACTTAAATAGTTCCTAAGTATCAGCATCATTGGACAAATATCTTGGGCCATTGTGAAGATCACACCCACGCACAACAAAATAAATTTGGACATAATCCGATACCCCCAACTCCATACAATAATGCTTAACCTCTGGTATAGAAAAGCAGTCTAAATCCACATAATCATAAACTTTCACCTTACCACCTATATACTACCTCTTAATCGAGTGGTGTAATACTCCATTGTAATGAATAAACAATGAAAAATTCTAACCAAGCATCTTTCTTGTGACAGTTTTAAATTAAAAAGGCAACACATAGCACAACAAAGTATTTTAGCTGACAAAGACAGTGTTAAGTACCCCACACACACCAAAATATTAGCAGAAAAATAAAGTACTAACTGCTAAGTACTCCACACAGCAAACAACTCCAAGTGTGGACCAATTTATTTTGAGATAATAAAACTGCATGTGAAGATGTTCAACAAGCAGACAAACATAAATATAAATATAAAGTAGATTATCCCAAAGCATTTAATCTCACCTATCAGTCAACAAAATCCAACATAAACAAACAAATGAAATAAAGTTAGTCTTCAATTGAAAAAGTCACTAGCTTTAAAGAATGCACCGCAAAATCTAACACAAAACCCATCTACTACTAACTATACCCAAAATAACACAAAGCAAAAATGTTGGGTTTTCAGAACTTACCCAATGCTATACTTGGTCGGAGCCAGAGCTAGAGCTGCCTCTTGAAGCGGCGGAGTAGACCCTAGCCTACCGGAGCGGACGGAGACGCCGCAAATTCCCTCTTCTCATTCTCGGTCTCTCCTTCCCCTTTCTCGATATATCTTTCTCTCTCAGTCTCGGTCTCGATCTCTCTTTCCCTTACGGTTTCAAATATCTCCCTTTCTCGGTCTCTCAGTCTCTCTCTCTCTCCCCCAGTCGATCTCTCACTCTCTCTTTTTCCCCCTCTTTCTTTCTCCCCAAATTTCTCAATTAGGGTATTGGGATAGTTTTTGAATTTCACTAGGCAAGGGAACGACGTCGTTCCTTGAGCCCTTAGTTTTTTTTTTTTTTTTTTTTTTGGTAATTAACGTTTTTCAGTAAAATTAAATTAAGAAATAAAAAAAAAAATCCAAAACAGCATTATTTTGTTTAGTAAATGGCAACGCTTAACCAAAGGATTGAATTAACAAATTTGAAACTTAGAGGACTAAAATAACAAAACTGAAACTTAAAAGACTAAAATGATAAAATGTGAAACTTAAAAGGGTTAGTTTTGAATTTTAACCTTTATTTTATGTCTTTTAGTCTTGACCCCCAAGGACCTAGACTAAAATCAACTTGGGCTTGTCATTGGACCTCCATAATAGGTATTCAAGAAGAACATACTCATGTGAATGTTTATGTTACTAGTTTCTTTTCTTATTTATCAAAACTGTTGAATATAATAAGCTAAACTAGAGTGTAGCACTATAGCCTTTGTTCAAAGATGATTAAAAATGTAGCACAATAGGCAAGATTTAAGAGAAGAAAGCAAAACTGTGTCGTACTATGTGATAAACACAGACCAGAAACATACGGACATGGAACTTGACCCATTGCTAAAAAGGGGGAATTGACATTTGTTTTCTCTTTTTGGGAAGCATGGGTTTTAGGGTTTTGAAAGTTATAAATATTAAAAGGATACAAGGGTAGCCACGTTATTGCCTACTAGAAAACCTTATTTTTTATCAATTTTTGAGAGTTTTTATTTTCTATGGAAGCTTAATTAAGAACCTAAGTTAGGGTTGGGGGTGAATCCCCAATCTTATAAGTTGTTCACTTATCAATCCAAGCATGTCTATAACGTTTTGATTATTGAAATCAATTGTTCTCTTTTAATAATTGTTTTGTTAGAATGATATTTAATCTCTAATTCTTACATAAGTATATTCTTCAATTTTCTTATTGTTAGAATAGGGTTTTATAATCTCTCTAGCAAAATGTGGTAATCTTATTAGATATTACTTTTGCCATAGTATTGCCTCTAGGGTATGCAATGTTCTTGAGTTTTTCTAGCAAAACTATTATTTTCTAGACTAAATCATTGGAACAATTGATGAATATAATCAACTAAAGAGTGTTTTATTAATCAAGTTTACTTCTAAATTTTCCAATCAAATAGTTTATGTGTTTACTTATCCAATTGTGTACTAAAATTGGATTGGTAGTGGATGCTTAATGACATAGATAGACAAACCCCAATGCCCTAGTGTTTTTAATTATTGAATTTTGCCAAACTTTATTTGTGCTAGTTTAAATAATATTTTTCTATATATTATTAGTGCTTTTGATTTTTTTTTTTTCCTTTTCTCGGTGGAATGATAACCTTAGTTACACTACAATTTCCATTACAAAATTGTAAGAAATCAGTGCCAATGTCTAATCACAAGTCAAAACTTAGTGCTCCGAGCGTTAATGATAGTAAACCTTTTCTTTTTCTTTTTCTTTTTTTGTGAAAGATAGTCAACCTATTTCTCAATTTGTATATGAAGAAAGATTGGTGGAATTGAACTATAGTAGTTTTAGTAATGTCTTAAGGTCCGTTTGGATACAGCTGAAAACTGAAAACTGAAAAACACTATAGCAAAATAATTTTTAAATGTGTGAATAGTACCGTGGGACCCATTTTTAATGAAAAAGTTGCTGAAAAGTGAAATTTGTGGGTCCGTGAATAGTACACGATGTGCACTGATTGACTAAAAAAAAGTTAGAAAAGTCAAACTTTGCAGCTACTGTTCATTGAACAGTGCATGAACAGTAGCCGCAAGTCTCAAAAACGCGTGAAAAAAAAAAAAAAAAAAAAAAAAAAAAAAAAAAAACCCCAAACACGAACGCGCTGGTTTTCAGCCCAATCCAAACTAAGCCTTAATAAAAGAAATTTAGTGAAGGAGATTGGGCCTAGTGTGTCCCAACCTAGATCGCAAAGGAACTTTGGGTCAGTACCCAAGCACTATCCACGGGCTTGCAGATGGACCCAACTAAGCAAATCAATTTGAAATGAAATTCTCTCAAACATGGTAGGGACCTTTGGAATAACTTTTTGGTTAAACAAAAAAGTATCATAGACTTGCCTGTCACATGTGCAGATCACATGTTATGAGAGGATGGTCTCATGAGATCATCTTTTTCATTCCCTTTGACATAAACCTAAGAGCATCCACAGCAGTGGAGCTAAATTTTTAGCAATTTAGCTCTACCAAAAGTTACTTTATCTATTTTACCTACACACATACTACAGCAGTGGATCTATTTTAGCTTTCAACACAATAAAATAATATATTCATCACAATAAAATAATATTTCTACTCTAATAAAATAATAATATTTTTACAATAATAAAATAATATATCACCACCACCACACAGCACAAACATCCTCCACCACCACCACTCAACACAAACATCCTCAACCACCACCACCACCACCACCACCAGTCCACAGCAGATAAATAAAAAAAAAAAAAAAAACAAAACCCAAATCAAGGCTCAAGCAAACGACGATACAGCACAAACATCCTCCACCACCACCACTCAACACAAACATCCTCAACCACCACCACCACCACCACCACCACCAGCAGCAGTCCACAGCAGATAAAAAAAAAAAAAAAAAAAAAAAACAAAACAAACAAAACCCAAATCAAGGCTCAAGCAAACGACAATAGTTCGCTCCTCCGTTGTTCCCAGTTCGAGTTCGAAGACCTCTTCCAATCCCTAGTTTCTCGGTTCCCTTCCTTCAATTCCTTGGATTCATCGCTCCGGCGCTCGGTTACGCCGGCGGTTTCGCTCTCCACCGCCACTCCAAGGATCGGCTCAGACATCGAGGCGATTCCGATGTCGGGGAGTGGATTTTCTTCACCAGTACGACGCCGTTTAGCCGGTTCGTGTTCCTGCGGTGCCCTTTGGTGTCGTTCGCCGAAGGCGAGGACGTGAACGAGAGGCTGGTGAAGGAGGCGTGAGGTTGAACAAAGGAAGAATGGTGGTAAGGAGCGACGGCGACGGCGTGGGCTGAGACTGCGACGGCGTAGGCTCGGCTGAGACGGCGACGGCGACGGCGTGAAGTTGGCTTGGAGATGAGAGCTTGAGAGAGATGAGAGCTTGAGAGAACAGAGTGCACGGAGAGAGAATGAAAAACAGAGTGCACGGAGAGAGGATGAAAGAATGAAAAAAGTAAAGTGTGTTTTTATTATTTTAATCCGGTGTTGAATTAAAAATTTTTTTTTTTTTATAGATGAGTGCTACAGTGCACATCTATAGATAGATGTGCACTGTAGCAAATCAGCTAAATTTTTTTGGTATGGCTCCACTGCTGCAAGCCTCTTTTGCTATATTAGTGGAGCTAAAATAGCATTATAGCTTTTTAGCTCCACTACTGCAAATGCTCTAAGCATCTTTCACGTGTAAGATAAACCTAGACAACCCACACGCACCTTTGACTTAATGAACACCCCAACTAAAGCCCAATAAAAAATCCAAATTTGCATATCCAAGCCCATCACACACAGCTACTAAAGTAATTAAGTTCACTAGTCCTCTTTGTCAAATGAATAGTAATGTATACGTAACAAATTAAATGCATAAGCAATAATTGTAAGTTTATACATGTATCGCAAAAAAAAAATTATATATTTGGTAAAAAGCAACATAGATCCATGATGAGAAACTCCGAATCACAACATACTAACATAGTGTAACTTAGTAACAAATTACAGATACTACTTTTATTATTGAAAATCTGCTATCAGCTCCTTGTGAAACGAATAATAGAATTAGAATATCACACAAAGATTGATATATTTGGAAGCAACTTACAATACAGTGACACTTTTTTTAGGTCATAAGTCATAACTTCATTATACAGAAGCACAGGAAACATTCAACCACCACACATACACCTCCAAAAAAGGAAGGAGGGACAATTTGTTACAACACAAACTAGACCTAATCACAGTAGCAAACTTTGCATGAGCATGGACAACAGAGTTTCCATCTCTTATAGCCAAAATAAATGAACAATATTCAATTGCAGTAATTCATAATTAAAACGTTGATATATTTGGTATCAAATTATTACAACATAATAAAACATTGAAAATAGATCACCATTGTACAAACAACTTTTATTCTTGAAATGTGGCTCTCATGGAGTCCTGAAATATGTAAATAGTATCATGGAGTCCCATTCTCAGACTGAGTTTCAATAGGAGTTGTGCAACACTGACAACAAGAGCCAGGTGGTGCAGGTGTGCAACAAACACAAGCAGGACATATTGGTCCCGAAGCTGCAAGCAAAACAAAAATAAAAATCAAACTTAAAATCTTGTCCCGATTAGTAAGAGTAACACACACACACACACACACATATATATATATATATATATATATAAACATTGGTGATGAATTATTTATATATATACACCTCGTTGAGTAAACCTAACAGCATCACATGTTGATATCGGGGAAAAGATGATGGCAAATATGAGAAGGGTCACCAAACTAGAACTCAAAGCCTTAGCTGCCATTGCTTATAAGAAAGATATATTTGCTAAGATGAACAAAATATGGTGTAGGGTGAACACTATATATAAAACATTTGTGTGGGGTTTTAGTTTTTTAGAAACACATTTTAACTAGATTGGTATGGGAAATGCCGCATATTTTGAATGTAATGGTTGATTATTCGTGGGATGAATGGATGAATTCTTTGTAACATTTTGCAATGTCATCTTCTTGAATTGTATACAATTAATGGAGTGAATTAATGGACTTCCGCTATATTCAATATTTTCTTCTTTTGACTTGACTGAAGTTTTGATTTCTATTTTATAGTTTAAACTTTTCAACTTTCAAGGGCATTTGAGCTGTCGATAAGCTTAAGCTTTGGCTGTTTTCATATTTTAAATTAAAGTCAAAATCAAGACTTGAAGAATTGATAAGTACCCTTACCAGTTGCTATTATAAAATTTACATCATGAATTAAATTATGAAGAATCAAAATAAAAGTCTTGAGAAAACAGGTTTTATAAATGTGTCCCCCCTTTTCGATTTCGTTTTATAGTTCTCATATATATTTTTGTTGAATGATCGAGCATCTCATTATAAATATTTTAAAATAATACTAAAAAAAGAATTATTGAAGTAGAGAATCCACAGAGAACCAGCAATAAAAGTCTATAAAAGACATAATAATAATAATAATAATAATAATAATCTCAGAGGACTCTACCCAAATCAAAAGCAAGGAAGAGCCTTGTCTTGTATAGAGTTACAAAATTGACCACCACTTTCTATTCTAGTTTTGATCTCTGGTCTAATTTTCTTAAGTATGACCTTCATAGATTAATCCTTCCTCCATTTCGGTTTGTACATAAGAACGAAATATTTTGATAACAGCCTATTTCAATATACCATTTCGATATAACTATTAAAACAAATTATGCTTTTATATATATATATATATATATCTCAAAATCAAGTAATGCACATTCTTAATATCTTCATTACATAATATAAATATATAACATGTCAACTATAAGTAAAGAAATATTAATGAAGAAAATTATGTCATATGTGAGTAAAGTAAACAAGAAAAACACATTATTAAAGGAAAATAATAATAAATTTTCCAAGGGAGACAATTCCACCTAAATTTTCCAAGAAAAACGCATCATACACTACCTAATAGCCATATTGAAGGAACAAACTCAACAGTGTCATTTAGATGCCAATAGTCATGCCAAGGGAGACAGTTCCGCCACCTAAACGTACCATGAACTTGATGACTACCCTTGTTATTTCGGCAAAATTTGCTAAATAGTATATTTTCAGGAAAAAATTAGGCGGATGGCATGCATTCAAACTTAATTAGTAAGTTGGACTCTTTTTGGAAGTCGATTTTAACAAACTCGACTTCCTACAAAAAATCAGTTCTGCAAAAGTGTAGAACACCTGAAAGTCGAGTTTAACAAACTCAATTTCCACTGAAAGTCGAGTATGTTGAACTCGATTTCCAGGTGCAGTACAAATCAAACTTATTTACTTGCTGGATGAGGGGTTGAATTTGCCTGGAAGTCGAGTTTACTAAAATCGACTTCCAAAAAGAGTCCAACTTACTAAATAAGTTTGAACGCGTGCTATCCGGCTGAAATATTTCGGAATTTGTATTGTTTGGCAAATTTTGCTTGTCATTTCTCTTGATTTCAAAATCTTCCTCAAAGACCAAGAGTAATATGAGGGAATAGTGACTACCCTAATGGGTTTGGCCAAGTGGTTGGGCACTTGGTCTCAAAGTGGCTATCTTGGGTTTGACTAGGAGCTCCCTAGTTTAAGTCTAGGCACCAGCACTTTGAAAAAACTCTCTAGATCAGCGATTTACCTTACTATGGGCCCACCCGTCGTGAACAGTGATTAATCTTTGGTTGAAAGTTTTGAGAAAACACGGTGGGAAACCAAAAAAAAAAAAAAAAAGACTCTTTCCTTTAAGAAGATTCAAGTGAACCCATGTCTTATTGAGCTTGCATGAGCAAATAAATTCCAAAACAAATCCCATAATAGTAGCCTTATCCTACTCCTCTAATCTAAAGACAAATGAGTTTACATATATAGGTGAAATACATGCTGAATCAGTGGGTGAAATACATGCTGTCATGCTGAATCAGTGAGAATTTAATACACAGTAGCTGTTATATTCCATTGTTAGCGGCTGGAATTGTGAAAGATATGATGCAGAGAAGAGTTGATTCAGAAGCTTTCCAAATCTGTTGGAGCAGATTCTGCAGTAGCTTCCATATCAGTACCTTTCCAAATCTGCTGATGTTGACTTTGTTGTAAATTCCGTATCTGTTATGTTTTCACTCCCCCGCAAACTATGAAAAGGGTCAAACACAAGGCCCAGTTTGAGTCTTAAATCAAGAAATAATGCCTTGGATAGGGGCTTGGTGAAAATGTTTGCCAGTTGGTGTTTGGAAGGAACAAAACAAGTTTCAAGAGCATCAAGAGCCATTCTTTCACGTACGTAGTGATAATCTAATCAATGTGCTTTGTTCAACCATGGAAGACAGGATTCATAGTCATGTATAATGCACTGAGATTATCACAATGTAAGATAGGAGGGCATGGCAATGGGATACCAAGATCTAGAAGAATGAAGGATAGCCAAGTTAATTATGCTGCAATGGAGGCCATAGCTCGATATTCAGGTTCAGCACTCGAGCGGGCTACTGTGAATTGTTTCTTGGCACTCCAAGAAATGCAATTGCCACCTAGAAAGGTACAAAAATCAATTGTGTATCGCCTAGTGATTAGGCAGCCAGCCCAATCTGCATCAGAGAATCCATACAAGTCAAGGGTGCTTGATTTATGAATGTTTATCCCAAAGGTAGTGGTGCCACGAACATAGCAAAGAATGCGTTTGACCATCTTGTAATGACCTATAGTAGGAGCATGCATGAATTGGTAGGCAAAGTTGACACTAAAGGAAAGGTCTGGTTTGGTGAATGTTAAGTACTGAAGAGCTCCCACTATGCTTCTATATTGAGATAGATCAAGATATAGCATCATTGTAACTGATAAGTGTCGTCCTTTTTCAGGCATGGGAGTAGAGATTGGTTTGCATGACTTCATAGAGGCACGACTAAGAATTTCCTCAGCATATCGTTGTTGGCAAAGAAAGAGGACATGCTGACGACGGTGAACTTCAATACGAAGGAGATGGTGAAGGAACCCCAAGTCTTTGATGGAGAATTCCTGACCACGTTTAGTAATGAGCCAATTGATGCGATTGGCATCATTACTAGTGATCACCATATCATCAACATAGAGGAGTAATATAAGGACGTCATGTTATGAGTGACAAATGAACATGCTGGGATCAGAGATGCTGGAATAAAATCCAAGGTTAAGGAGAAATGTACCGAGTCAATCAAACCAAGCTCAAGGAGCTTGTTTAAGTCCATACAAAGCACGACTGAGTTGGCAAACATGAGTTGTATATTTAGGATCAATATATCCTGGAGGTTGTTGCATATAATCTAGTGTGGAAAGAGAACCATGAAGAAATGTGTTTTTTACATCAAGTTGCCTAATATTCCAACCTTTGACAATTGCCATTGTGAGAACAAGGCATATGCTAGCAAGTTTGATCACAGGAGAGAATGTTTCTGCAAAATCAATACCATCAACTGATTCAACTTGGTTAAACCCCTTAGCCACCAGCCTTACTTTGAGACGTTCAAGGGAGTCATCTACTGTCAATTTAGCTTTGTATACCCATTTACACCCAATGACATTCATATTCGGGCAATGAGGTACTAAAGTCCATGTATGATTGGTGTGCAAGGCAGCAAGTTCTTCATCCATAGCAGCAGACCATCCAGGGTGTTTCTTGGCAGATGTAATTAACCTTGGTTCAGTAGGTATGATTAGTGGAACTTGTACTGTGTTAAGGCCAAGATACTTGGGATTGGGACATTGAATCCCTCGTTTGGAGCGAGTCACCATGGAATGACCATTTGGAACTGGAACATATAACTCTGATTGGAGGTCGCTTTTTTCTATAGATGGAGTGCTGATAGAGGGTGGAACTAAGCTTTGTTGATTTAATTCAGCTTCAGTTGTAGGGGGCTGAACATGAGGTGTTTCAATTGAGTCTTGGTGACGGTCCATGTGAGAAATGGTTGGTGGTGCAAAACCTGAAATATGAAGAGCATTAGTCAATTCTGTTGGTAATAATGAAGATGCTTCCCAATTTGAAAATGTACTAAGTTCCCCTTCAATTGGATTACCGTCATGTAGTTGTGTTGGGGTGGTTCTCATCAAACACAACATGGCGAGAGATGTAAATTCAGCCAGTGGGTGGATAAAAGCATTTGTATCCTTTGTGCTTGGTGTTACATCCAATGAATACACAAGGGAGAGACTTGGGTTCCAATTTGTTGCTCCTATGATCTCCAAGATATGGGAAGCATTTACAACCTAACACATGAAGTGATGAATGGTCAGGTTGTTTTCCATAAAGCTTTGAGAAAGGAGAGTCCATACCAAGTGTTGGTGAAGGTAGACGATTGATCAAGTATACTACAGTGGAAAAACACTCAATCCAAAACCCAGGTGATAAGTGTGCATGGAACATCATTGTGAGGCTTAATTCTATGATGTTATGATGCTTACGTTCAGCAATACCATTTTGCTCAGGTGTTTTTGGACAAACAAATTGATGAGGAATACCAAGAGTAACTAATTTTCTACTAAACTCTCCACTTGCAAATTCTCCTCCCTCATCACTTTGGAAGATATGAATATTGGCATTGAAATGACAACTTATATACTTATGAAAATGATCAAAGCAATTAGTTAAATTAGATTTCTTGCGCATAGGATAGAACCAAGTGAAATGTCTATAGTCATCAATGAAAATTGCATAAAATCAAAATTGTTCTCGAGACCTCACTAGGGCTAGTCCCCATAGATCACAATGAATCTTATGGAATGGGGTTTTTATTTCATGTTCAACAGATAAGAAAGGAAATCTACACAACTTTCCCATTTGACAACTAGCACATATGGTAGAAAACTTATTTTTAAGATCAAGAGAGAAATTTCTTGATACGAAGATGATCTACAACCCTTTGATGAGGATGACCCAAGTGTTGATGCCAACATTCATTGTCAACACGTTTGAATCAAGAAGAAAAGAATATTGCAGTATTGAAACCATCCTTTGACTCTCCAGCAAGTGCATACAACCCATCCTTCTTAGTTCCCCTTGCTACTATTCTGTTGGTTAACCTGTCCTTGATCACAAAACCATCTCCATCAAATTCAAATTTAAGTGGAAGGTCAGATGTATGTTTACCTACAGATATTAAATCTTTCTTTATATTAGGAACTAATAGCACATCATTGAGTTGTAGAGAATTGTTACCAGACTGAATGTTTGCTTGTCCAATATGAGTGATCTGTAAAACATCTCCATTTCCAACCATTACTCCTTCTAAACCAGTATAAGGTGACAAAGAATGGAGATTACTTGGGTTTCCTGTGATGTGATTAGTAGCACCGATGTTCGAGAACCACTCAGAGTTTTGGCTGTCAGCAATGGTAATGGCAGCAAGTGCTTGTGGTATGTTTTCTATTGTGAAGGAATGATTGAAACGATCGAAGCATTTGAGGGCTGTGCGATTTCGTTTATTGCATATTTGATATATAGGAACTTCATCCTTATTGTTGGATCTGAAAGGATTATTTGCACTTTGAACTCGTGCATCTCGTTGATTTGGTTTCCTTGAACTAGATGAATGTCCTTGAGAAAAAACACGTCCTTTACAAGGTTGTCACAAATAGCCTATGGTAGCAAGGCTTTCCTATGGTAGCAAGGTTGTCACAAACAGCCTTAAATCTATGTAGATATTCTACCAAGATGCCTGTACCTTGATTCATAGAGGTGAGCCGCTGCTTGAGTGCAAGGCTTTGATATAAAGAAACACAGGCAAAGGTATGGACTAATGCATTCTAGACCTCGACAGCAGTATCGAGACCTACTACAATGCCAAGTACTTCTTTTGAGAGGGTGGCTGTTAGCCATCCCTTTACTAGGCGATCAATCTTTCGCCATTTTATAAAACTGGGATTGAGAATCTTTGACTGAGTCAGATTCCTCAATAGTAACAAACTGCGGTGGTTGCTTTGCCTCACCTGTGATAAAGCTCTGAAGATCATAGCTTTCAAGGATGTTTAACATCTGTGACTTCCCAAGAAGAAAGTTTGTGGATGAAAGTTTGAGTGACACAAAATTAGCAATATTCTGTGTCACATGGTAAGGGTATTCTTCAGATTGGGTTGAAGACAAAGAGGAGTTTGTGGTGGAAGACATGTTATAGCTGTGAACAAAGCAAAGAAAAAAAAAATTCCCTCTATCTCACCTTTAGCTCTGATACCATAAAGACAAATTGAGAAACTCAATCTCAAGATGAGTTAGAGAGAGATTTTGTATTTACATATATAGGTGAAATACATGTTGAATCAGTGGGTGAAATACATGCTGAATTAGTGAGAATTTAATACACAATAGCTGTTATATTTCGTAGTCAGAGGCTGGAATTGTGGAAGATATGATGCAGAGAATTATGAAGGAGTTGATTTAGAAGCTTTCCAAATCTGTTGGAGCAGATTCTACAGTAGCTTCCATATCAGTACCTTTCCAAATCTGTTGATGTTGACTTTGTTGTAGATTCCATATCTGTTAATCTTCTCTTAAACCACCCTTATATTTTGGTTTTCATATTAGATCCCATTTAATTTGCCCCAAATGCTGAATGGTCAAATCCATTCCACAAAGAGTGGTGCTACGTCTACAACATTTTTACAACAAATTATGGGTGGTTAGTTATTATTGGTTCAAATTTGAATTTAGTACTGAGATTACTTTTTTAACCCAACAATAACAACCAGTAACAACCTGCCATGCCACTTAGAATTTGTTGTAAAAATGTTGTAAAATTGTTGTAAACATATCATTTCTCTTCCACAAAAACCCCCCTGAGCTTTTGTTCCGCAATCTTAACAACCATTTTTGGAAGGATGAAGATTATGGTTTAGTACACTTAAAAGGCTAAAAAAGATTTACTTAATCAATTGCAACCTTCCAGCATAGGGCAGAGACTTAGAAGACCATGAATTTACTATTGCAATATTCTTATTTATAAGAGGACTACATTCTTTTTCAATGAGCTTGCTAGATATGAGAGGCACTCTAAGCTAGCTAACTGGAAATTTTCCTTCTTTGATTTGGAGCATGTCAAGAATCTATTGCTAAACAACTCACTCTTGGAACATGGAAGCATTGGCTTATAAGCCAAAAGACTTATAAAATCTTCCAAGACCTTTTTCACCTCTACTACAGACTAGATATTAGCAAATTTATGGGAACACCAATAGTTAACAAGCAGTGAAGTATAAAGTCCAATTCAGCAGAATCGCATTCTTTCATTATATCAATTTTCAAGGTACACCTAGGCTGCCTCTTTTCTTATGATAGTTCTTCACTATTTCCTGCATTAGTAACACTTTTTTCTGTTATGTTTCTTCCCGGATAAAGGCAGGTTGAGATTTTACCAATCACTTCATTCAAAGAAGGTTTCAATTTATTGGTTGAGATAGTAGTAATGCACTTATAAATGATATTACTGAATTTACAGTGACATATAAGAGTGAACTCAGATATTTTGGAAGGATAGGGATCAAGGCCACAACAATAGCATTGACTTCCCCCCATGAACTTGCTAGATTTACAAAATGACTGTATATCTTTAATTATAGACATCCTCATGAATAATAGACTAAGCCATTTTGAAAAACTGTGCTACGACTTTAGCTGGACTACATGCTTTAGCATCATCCATACAAAAAATAGCATTTCTTATATATTGAAGGGTAGAACGGAAAATCTCAACTCCTCTATTTTTTGGATTGGAAACAACTCATGAACTATTCCCTCCTCATTAAGCTTGATGTTTGATGCTCAAAAGCAACTGCTTATAAAACTCTACAATCATACTTAGCAAAAATTCAAGATCAGTAATATTGTTGCCATTAATTACTGTCAAGTAGACATTCGACTATGCTTATAGAAACTTCCTCAACTTGGACAAGGGACTAACACAAGTGCAGACGATCCATTTCCCTCCCCAATAGTCTTGAATCATTGGGATTTTTTGGAAAATAAAAATCTAAACTAACTCAAGTTACATATTAGCGTTCATCATCTTTTGAGAAAGATGATCAAAGAAATTCTTTTATTTTTCTCCTTTAAAGTCCCTTTAAGAGCTTTTAGCTTGTTGTATAGCTTAAGCATGGGAACACATTTCACATCAATATCCCAGACATTTTTGATCCAGACAAGAAAATTTTTATGCGCATTTATTAATACAATATCGTCAACAGAGATTATTAAAGGGCAATAAAAGTAGAACTGCACAATATTATCAAAAAAAGATTATTATAAGGCAAAAAAGTAGAACTGCACAGAGCACAACTATTGCCTTTTATTAATACAACATATTAATTACCAAACATAGGAAATATACATCATCTCGAAAAGTAAGATGATCTCTTCTTCAATCGCTAGCTAGAAGCTAATCACTCTCATGCATCGACTCATCAAACTTCAAAGCTCTCAACTTTTCACCATTTTAGCTTTGCAGGGAAGTACTGTAACAAGTTAACCCATAGAACAAATAAGAAACCAGTAATTGAGGTGATAAAGAAACTTGTAATCTTCAAATGGTACTCACCTTTTCAATCAGAGAGATATAGTATGGCTTGACCTTCTCAACATCAATTCGAACTTTGCTCTTGCTATAGAGGTCATATTTGCTACATTAAAAGAACAAGAAAAGAGAAATTGACATTTAGTATTTATAATTTAAGGAGAAAGTGACAATCATTTATCATCCAAATAGAGTCTTACTTGAATATTTGAAGCCATTTCAGATTCTCAACATCCTCCTCATTCATTAAGTGCTTATATGCCCCCGATCTATGTAAGGCTGCAATATCAAATATTTCCATTAGATCATTTAATAAGAAAATAGGGCATATTTCATGTAAATGGGGAGCTTATACTTATAGCATTTGTCCATATTTCCTACTTACCATAGAATGAGTGGTATCTGATGACGAAAAGACCTGCTGAAGGTAGAGTGGTCTTATTTTCCTTGGCCACCTGACAATGACATACCAAAGTTACAGATTCTTTCATTCTAGTTTATGAATAATACATTGATTTTCATGTATATAATGAAATTTAAACTAATTTTTTAGAGTTCAAAGATGTACCAAATACATGTAGTCATCATGTCCCCATGACATCATTACATTGTTGAGTCCACATCCCTCAGAGTAAACTCCATATTTAGTATTGTAAGTAGGATTGTAGTGGTCTGGATTTTCCTTGAAATACTGTGGTCAGAATGTAACATTAGGTCAGTTGTTTGAACTTTGATCCACCAAAGACTAGAATGATTCGTGAATTTTTAGTCAAACGCTTTGTAACCATGTATCTCTTGAAGGGTAAAATTTGTGGAAAAAGCTACCTTGTGATGAACAATTGATTCATCATAAGCACAGCCGACTGGGAATGTGTCCCCTGCAGAACGGGTTTGAGATTGTGTAACTAAGATTGGCAAATTGGTATGGTATTCTATTTTCTTAGTATCATATATTGCTATAGTCAAACGCAATACTCACCAACAACAGCCCATTGTGGAAGTTCCCCAAAGCTAGGAAGAAGAAGCACCTTTCCAAGATCTAGAACACAAGCAGGAACCAAATTAGATGATAGCTCCTATTATTCACTCTAAATAACAGCAATAACAACCAAGCCTTAGTTCCAGAATTCTTAAGGCAGCTATGGATGCTCAATAGAATTGGCCACATATGTTCATTTCCACCATTCATAGTGTGAAATCTAAACAACAATGGTTATCTATTGCATATGAAAGTTGCCCAAGAACCCCAAGCCAAAGGCATTCCAAAGTCTTAGCTTAAGTAGATGAACAAATTTCAAGTCAGTCCTGGTCATGAAAAAAGGAAACATTTTTACCAAGGGTATTATAGTTGCTTAGCAAAAACTTCACTGCACCTACCATGGTAACATTTATTTCTAGCTTCTTTTCTTTTCTCTTTTTTGATTTGAATATTTATTTATTTATTTATTTTGAGGATAAATAACGATGTATCATATGTGGTCCTAAGCTATATATGTAACACAAACCGAAATGTCTAATCATAGCAGGATAAATACCATGGATAAGGCCAGTAAGGTGTAGCCAATCTTCATCAGGATAGTCCCTTCTAATGGCTTCAGCGGTTTGCAACAAATGCTCAATTTGGGGCTCGTCCAAGTCCGGGTCACTCTCGTCAACAACTTCATTAAGAAGTTCACAACATTCCCATATGCTCATCTCCACCCTGTCCAATTTTCCATACTGTTCTCTCATCTTCTTAACCTGTAGTTACATGATTACTTATAAACACAATGTTTATACAAATTTCAATTCCGAAGAATGTTGTGACATGGGCATGAAGTAAATGTAATGCAAGGGTAAGTTGCATACAAAGTCATAAGTCTGGTGAATGTGATTGGTATGGTAGAAGTTCTCCACGCCCTGCCGTCTCTCACTTTCAGCATCATAGTCCCTGTATTGCATTTGTGTACAAGACTAGAACTACATTAATCATTAACCAAAAATAATGAAATTTCTAAGATAAAGACTACCGTTAATAGGCAAAAGGGTGACTATAATTATATAACTCATTCACTCAATTTCATTTAAAAAAAAAAAAATTAACTTGTTCAGTCAAAAAAAAAAAAAAAATAGATCACATGACATGCACATGAGCAGCACTATTGCCTAGACCTAAAGCCTGATGTGAATCATGTGATGACAGCTGACGTTAATTGGGCTTTGTCCTACCTCTAGGATGGAAGTGACAAGGATTGAAATTAGGCCACGAAAAATAATTCACTATGTTTCGGTTTTTCATTTTATATAATTAGGTAATTATGACCTCTTTGGCTAATAAATTCAATAAATTTAGTGACAATTTCATAACTAGCTGATTTAAATAATGGACACTTTCCACTAGTGATTATATAGGCTCACTACTTTTTAAATTTGGATTATATATCTAGTGATTACACAAGTAATTCGGTGTGTTCCCATAGTATTGTTACAATAAATTAGGATGCATCAAAATTATGAACTCAAGGTATCTTATTTTTATTTTTAAAAATTTTTCTGGTAAGTTATAAAAGTATGTAGTAGTTTTTGAACTATTATGAGAGAAAAAAGTTATCGAGTTCTTCAACAGAGATCGATACAAAATTTTTCCAAAAGGGCAAAAAAAGTGAACGATTTTTTTTTAATAAAAATTTAAAATTTAAATTTTTTGTTGTTGTTGAAGTAACAGAGGATAAGCATGACACTAGAGTCCAAGGCTTAGCAGGATAGGTTTAAAGCTTAATGGCCAGGGCCCAAGGCTTGAAACTGGTCTTATACAGTAATACCATCTCAAAAGGCCTTATGGACCAAATCAGAGAACAAATACAGGCCCAGATTTGGATCATAACAATTACCATAACTTTTGACAACATCATAAATTTCAACAATTTACACACACACAAAAAAAAAAAAAAAAAAAAAAAAAAAAAAAAAAAAAGAGAGAGAGAGACAAGATCAAGAAGAACAATCATAATAATAACTGAAAAAAAAAAATAATAATAATAATAACAACTGCTGATCCACTCCCTACATGATCTACATTTTTGTTTAAGTCTTCGTATCATGTATCTTAATCTAACTCACTGATCATTCCTGCTATTTTATTGTCAAAAAAACACAAAAGGAAATATCACTGCCAATCTCTCAATCAAGATTTGAATATCATGTTTTGGAAATTTCAAACTGTCAAAATAACAAAATAAGTGAATAGAGATCACGAGAAACCTACGACCAGGAGAAAAGTAAATGAGCTTATTATATTTGCCAGAAAATATGAATATCCCTTATATATTTAAAGCCCACACCAAGTCCAAAGTCCCAAACCCTTATCCCCTTTTTTTTTTTTTTTTTTTAAATCTCAAGCCCCCAATAATTTATTGGCTTGGCTTTCAAACAGAAGATTAAAGTGCTGCTCGGCCTTTTTGTGTTCAATAGTGAAGCCTATCATTTAAGTCCGTATCAAAGTTCTGTGCTGAATGATAAGATAAGAACAACCACTGCTTTTGACCTTAGACCAAGAGCCAAGATACGTATTCTCACAAACCTATGTCCAACACAATATCTAGATAGTTTTGCTCATAAACATGATCTACATGCAGAATTGCAGATCACAGATAATTTATAGAACACTTTTATATTCAGTGATTATATAAATATATATATATATATATATATATTATAGATCTCGGGGCTCAATAGGCTAGAAAATTGCGGTTCCAGTTTTTTGTTTTGTGGGGTTTAAAATAAAAATAAAATTAATGAAAAAGGAGCAAACCTAAAGGTGTGGCCAAATGAATTGATCTGTGGAACAACAAATCCACCATCCAACACCAATTCTTTTTCATCAACAGGGACCTTCGTTTCCTCAGCTTCAACTCCTGTGTGATTTAACCAAAGTCAATTTTAAACAGTGTGTGGAAATTATATATGGGTTTTCTATTTAAACATAACCAGTCAATTTTATTTTGATAAAAATCATAAAATCATGGCATACCCAGATATCAAAATTTTAACTAAAATACCAAGAAAAATAAAGAATTCTTTTCAACAAAAATAAAGAATGCTGTGTAGGATTTATTAAAAAATAAATAAAAGAACTACAAAGGAAGAAAATTTTCAAAGCCTATTTAGAAAAGTAAACTAAACTCAGAATTTAAATATTAAAAAAAAAAGATGAACAGTGAGATTATAAACAAGAAGCAGTGAAAAAAAAAAAAAAAAAAAAAAAAAAAAAAAAAACAGTAAGAAAAAAATTACCAAATTCAGGCTGCTCAATTATGAGAATAGTCATCCTGACTCAAAAATAAAGCAAAAATGAGAGAAATCTAAGAGATAAGTTTTAAGAGTATGAGTTTTGGTGGCATTGTGGGTGTGATAAGTGGTTGGTATTTATAATTGGCCGGAGAGTCCTTCCCTGAGAATTGGAATGTCCCGAGTCCTTACCTGAAAATTTAAATTCCTTTCTTTTTTCTTTTTCTTTTTTTTTTATTAATTCCAATATATATTAGATAATTTATGATATTGATAAACGTTTATCTTACAACAAAGTTAAATAAGAAAGTTAGACAAAGTTGGAAACAGAAGGGACTCCCATTCAAGTTGGCAACGGACGGACACAAAGGGAAATATTTTCCTATAAACAAAAAATTAAAAAAAGGAGATATTGTGGGTGTGTAAATTTGATTGAAAATTTCTATATAGTTATTTTAGTATAAAAGCTTATTTTATTTATACTTTTAACAATTATTTTTCAAAAACTATATTATCTATTATAATCTATTTTATTATAATATTTTATTTATTTATTTTATATAATAAATACAAAATAAATAATATCAATATAAATTTAAACAGAATTGTAGCAATTTTACAAATTTTATTCATCTTTAATTTGACTAACATGAGTAATTTTGAAATATAAACTTGTAAAATTGAACTTTTTTTATTGTATTATTTGATGCAAATACTTTAAGTATAAGTATAATTAAGAGATTTTAAATAAATTTTATAATTATAACATTTTTATAATAATTTTACAGTAAATTCTAAGCTATAGTTTTTCATTGAACTACTGTTGTGTCGGTACTCGGTAGAACTACTCAAAGATATTTTTCATGCAAGTGTCTCATTAGTTAGCTAATCGTTTTTGTTTCTTTGATAATTATAATATTTAAGGGGCCCATTTGAGCAATCTTTTCGTCATTTCTGAGTCAGCTTAGAGTTGGACATCGCAATCTCATACTATTAACTATTTGAGTAGGTTCCCCACCTGACGTGTCATCTAGTCAAGACGGTTACCTACATTTCTTGTTTTTATCAGGAACTTTTTTTTATTTTTAAATAATTTATCACTCATTTTTTTGTTTTGTTAAGAGAGTATTTCAGCCTATAAATCCGTTCTTAATAATAACTTTTTATTATTAGATTAAAATATTAATTAATTCTTAGCGTAGATAAAGATTGATTGTCAGGTCTTTTATTCAACTCAAAAAGCCTTACCACTTATTTTTATTTTGATAATCCATCTGACACTTGTTATTTTCATTTTCCCCTGCTTTGTTTTTTTCCTACCGCCAAGCCACTTTGTTTTACTCAACCACTATTACGGGCATGAGCGTGCCACGTGTCATGATCTTGCCACAGCACCTACGTTAATGTTGACACGTGTGGCAGAATCTACACGTGTTTAGGTCAAATGTACTTTATAGCAGTAAAATTAATTTTGATATTTAATTAGGTGTGAAAATTCAAAAACCGACTCCTACAAGATTTATTATAGGAGAAAAGCATATTTTAGTCTATATATTTTCAGGCGATTCTCATTTTAGTCCATATATTTTATTTTTACCGCTTTTAGTTTCTATCCTGAAAAATGCTTCCCGTTTTGGTCCCTACCATTACTCATTTAACAGAAATATCTTACGTGGCAAACAGTCCAACAGTAAATTCTGACGTGTCTATTAAAATAATATTAAAAGAAGTCACGTCAGATAAAAATAATATTAAAAAATACCACGTCAACAATTTAATTTTTAAAAAAAGCCACATCAGATAAAAATAATATAAAAATTTCTAACCTAATTATTAAAAAAAAAAGAAAAGAAATTAGTTAAATTATTTTTTTTTCTTTTTTTTTTTTTTGGAAGAACATGAAGAACGTTCCAAGAGATGTTTCCCATTCCTCTTCCTCTATTCATAGCTCTCCATCTCTCCCTCCATATCTCTCTTCTACGTTTCCCATTCCTCTTTCTCTACTCACAGCATGTTTCGCTCATCTATCTCTTCTCATCTGACTAAGTTTTGGTTGGATCAAATCGGTGGTTTCTGGGTTTTATTGGTGGCGTTTCGGTGGTGGGTTTCAGTTGTGGAGTTAAATCGGTGGCCGGCTTTGGTGGTGGGTTTTTTTCGGTGTTTGTTGGATCCATTTGGTGGTGGGTTTCGGTGCTTGCTGGGTCTATTTGGTATCTGGGTTTTGTGATGGTCTTTTTGGTAGTTGGGTTTCATTGGTAGCCGGGTTTTGGTGGTGGCTGGGTTCTGTTCGATGTGGTGGTGGTCGTGCCTTTGGGTTTTGTTTGGGTGTTTGGTGATTTTTTGTTTAGGTGTTTGTTGAGTTAGGTATTGGGTTTAGGTTTGAATTGCTCGGCAGTGGGTGGTTTGATTTCTGGGTTTGTGGTGTATGTTGATTTATGGGTTTGTGGATTTGTGGTGTATGTTGTCTGAATCCAAATCGACTACTCATTTGGAGAAGATTTCGAATCCAAAGTGGAATTAGGTGTACACTTTCTCTAAGATCATATTCAGGCTTCGCTGGGTTTGGTTGTGCATGGAGGCCGAAAATCTGGGTTTGAGTTTTGTGTTTTTTGTGTTTGGTTTCAAAGCATAAGAAAATCTTGTTGAATGTTTGTGTTTTGTAAATTTTTATGGGCATATCTTTTTTTTTTTTTTTGTAAATTTGAGTGATTTTATGGTTTTGGTTGCTAAGAAAATGCAAGAAAAGAAAAGTAAATTTTTAATTTTTAATTTTCTGGGCAAGCTTAGTTGGGGAAGAAAAATGAAGAACATGTTCTTCATGTTCTTCCAAAAAAAAGGGAAAAAAAATTAATTTAACTAATTTCTTTTCTTTTTTTAAAAAATAATTAGGTTAGAAATTTTTATATTATTTTTATTTGATGTGGCTTTTTTTAAAAATTAAATTGCTAACGTAGCATTTTTTAATATTATTTTTATCTGACGTGGCTTTTTTTAATATTATTTTAATAGACACGTCAGCATTTACCGTTAGACCGTTTGTCACGTAGGATATTTCTGTTAAATGAGTAATGACAGGGACCAAAACGGGAAGCGTTTTTCAGAATAGGGACTAAAAGCGGTAAAAATAAAATGTAGAGACTAAAATGGGAATCACCTGAAAATGTAGGGACTAAAATGTACTTTTCGCCTTTATTATATATGGAGACCAAAGCCAAGAGATTTGATGTTCAAGACTTTCAAAGCATTGAAAAAAAAAAAAATTCAGGGGTTATTCGATAGACTTGATTAAATACATGTTTTCAGTTTTTAAACAACATTACATGCATTTCTACACATTTTTTTACCCACACATATTTCCCCGCATGCTTTCAAATAACAAAACACATATTTTCAAATACGTATACCAAATACCTCCTCAATTTTCAAGGCCAATTTGACTGTCCTATATAGAAAATGGTCAAGAATGGCATAAATTGAAGCACCATAAGGGATGAGGATTGACAATGTGATAGGTTTCTCTAAGAAGTGTGACATTAAAGATGAAGGAGTTTGAACTTTGAATATGAGTTTATCCATTAACAGAAAGGAACAAGTTTGAAAAACTTAGCTTGATAAGATAAGTTTAATACTTTTATCCACTTCTAATTACCAAACAAACAAAAGAAATTAAAAAGTTAAAGCCTGCAAGAAAATCAAATAGACTTTTCTTTGGTGAAGAATTTATTCAACTAAGCCTTTGTTATTAATCTTCTAAAAAAAAGGCTTTATTATTATTATTTGTTGAAATTAAGAATATATTCGACTAGAAAAAGTCTATGAAGTATAAACATCACTCGAAGTCCATGACTAATAATAATATATCCATAAAGTTAATGTACATAATTTTTTTCCACAACTTTTTCAACAAGGTGATGAAAAAAATAAGACAAAATTTTGTGTCGCTTAATTTATTGATATTTTCATAACCTTTTCCTTTTTTTTTTCACCAAACAAGTGTAATGTTTTGCTTAGAATGCATTTCACATTTTTTAAGTTGGAATCATTTCCAAATCAATTGTTCATTTGATCTCACTTGATTATTATAATGCAAGCATCAATCTCCGTTCTCGGTTATGATCCATCATATTTTCTTCATTAACTCACTTAAAAAAAATAACATTGTATATTTTTTTCCCTTTTTTTTGGTTCAAAATTACATCACTTGTCGGGTGGATTAACAACAAAACTCCAACCTATATTAACAGAAGAAATAAGTTAATATTTTTATATTACTAATGATTGAGATTTTTAAGTTTTATAACTAAGAAAGATTTAGGAGGAATCTCAAATTTAAACAATGTATATAGCATCTAAATTTATTGTTTTTAAATCTGAATATAGTTGTCAAAACTTTGGAATGTGACACCATTGAAAAGTGAACAATGAAGCTAAAAAACTAAGAGTGATATTTAGGATGTTACAAATTTCAATTAAAAAAAATGTTACAAATTTTATTATTTAAGATTTATATACAAACTGATATGCCATCAATAACAATAAATTAATCTAAATATTCATTAATTAGGTTGTTTAAGTTTATCAATCACATTCATTATTATCATGTATGATGTAAACATATTTGGTAATAAATTTAGTAATTTCTTATTAAAAAAAAAACTGCTGACAATAAAAAAAAAAATTATGTTGCCAATTGAAAGTTACAATTGCAATAACTATCACCACCCATAACCATAAGCCAAAAGAAGAGTATCAATTAACAGGGATGAAGTATTTGACTATTTGTCTCCTCATTGCTGTAAGAGAAGTTGTAATATCTCAAACAAGGATGAAGTGTGCGTTTGGATACCGCTTATTTTGCTAAAAACTGAAAACTGAAAACAATAAAAAATCATTTTTCGGTTACTGTTCACTTTTAAAATTATTGTTCATGTCCTATGAACAGTGCAATAGGCGCTGAGCTAAAAAAAAAAAAAAGAACCCTGAAACGTCAGATGCGCAAAATAGACGGACCCAAAGTCTTTCTCAATATCACGAAACATATCAAGAAAGATGATTGTAATGTAATTTACTCACTAAGCTACTAGCTTTCACTTCACCCGATCAAAATCTCTCATTTTATTAGTGGAAATTTTAACATTTAAGCTCAACTTTGCTCACAAGTCTTTCCCTATATCACGAAACATCAAAATCACTTAGGGGTAACAAGCACGTACGTTGCTGTCAAAGTTGTTAATGTCACAAAAGTTTTCCACTAGAAAGTCGTATCACATTTGTAGTGAGAGAAAGAGAATAGTGGGATTTTTTTTTTTGATAGCAAGACTCTTGCTACCAATTCTATTAAAAAAATCCCACTATTCTCTCTTGCTGCAAGAGAGAATAGTGGGATTTGGAGCTGGAAAAACCATCTATAGGGTATAGTAAAAAATTCTATTTCGATCCCAATGCTTTTTTTTTTTTAATGTCATTTTTTTTTAATTTTTTTTTTATACAAGATAGAAATTCAACTCTACCATAATCTAAGTATATATATGTGTAAAGCTTTTTTCTAGAAACTCAAACCCTGGTCATTATCCCTCACACCCCACAAACACTTAGCATTTTTACCTTCTTTTCATTAAAGTTTTTTAACTGCTACCCAATAGTTCATAGTAAAATCTTTTTGCTATTACCCAATAAATCATAGTAATCCCAAAATTTATCACTAATCCCAACATTACGCTTTCACCTCTTGCTATTCTCACCTCTTGCTATTCTGGTACTTATGTCTCTTCTCTTTTCCTTACGTTTGGTCATGCAAGAGGTTTTGTTCAAGTTACTCTTTCTTTTTCCATTTTTGCCATCTTTTCCAATGTTCTCGAATCTACTATTATCTCCTCATGTTTCTTGGAGAAAATGAGCAAATGCCCATTTCAAAAAAAAATCTAGCATTTTGCCCATTTTCCCAAACTAATTGGGGAAATGCCCATGTTATAACTTGATTGTTCAAAAATCGAGTTTCAAAACGCTACTATAGGGTCCTTAAAACGTCACTATAGATATGGGGTGATTAAACTTTAAAAAAAAAAAACATGGAACTCAAGTCCAAAACACCGCTATAGGATCTTAAAACGTCACTATAGGGCTCCTTAAAATGCCACTATAGGGCTCTAGAATTTTTTTTTTTTTTTTTTTTTTTTTTTTTTTTTTTTTTTTAATTTTCAGTTTGTTATAACTCAATTGTCCAAAAATTAAGTTTTAAACTATAACTTGATTTTTAGAAAGTCGAGTTTTAAAAGAAGGGTATTTCTCTAATTAGTTTGGGAAATGAGGCAAAACGCTGGATTGTTTTTTTAAAAAAGGCAGAGGCCAATTTTCTCCCATGTTTCTTTATATACGTTCCATGCATGATTTGGACCTTTGTTTCTTATGTTTGGATTTGCTTTATCATATTTGGTATCATCCTCATCCAAATGCTTCTACTAAATACATCAATTAATCTGAAATCTGTTGTTCATGTTTAGCCTTAATAGTGGCTCTTCACAATTACAAGTACAATGCTGTGGATCATTCCTACCATGCTAAATATGTGTGTCAACCCTTTTGGTCTCGCTTCGATAATTTCTTCTCTCTTTGGATGCTATAAGTGCTTCAATCGTGCCTATTTTCGCTTTAATTTTAATGTATTTAATCTGATGGTATGCCAAATTGTGAGAAGCATTTATGGAAACTAGAATTACATAAATATTTTATTATTGTTGTTGAAGTGTGTGTCTTTGGTTTCATTTGTGCAATAGTGCCCGTCTCTCAATTCTTATTGTCTCTATACTAAAGGGTTCATTTTTGCTTCTTATATTTTTTTGGATGTCTAATAAAAATAAAAATAAAAATCACTAATTTCAAATGTTGGACATGAGGACAAACTTCTTTACAGATTAGAAGCTCCAATTTTTGTCCTTCAACTAGCTACATTCTTAGTAACTTGAGAAAAAAAAAAAAATGGTGTCTATGGCTTAGTGGAATAGGAGATGAAAACCAGCGTTAAAATCATTCATGCTAGGTTATCTTTTTTTGTTCATATAATTCAAATTCTTTGATTTTCTAGACATATATATTTGTTTTATATATATATATATATATATATATTTGTTTGAAGTTTTGTTGTTTCATTACTAGCTAAGTTTTGTTACTCATATATTTAAATTGTTTGATTTTTCAGATATATATTTGTTTGTAGTTTTATCATTTGATCGTAAGGTTCAAGTATGTTTTTTTTTTGTACCTTCAATTGTGATGGAAATTTCGATTTCACTATAGAAAAAAAAAATAATAATTAATTTCTTTGCTTGGCTGATGAGGAAGTTTGAGAAATAAAAATTGAAGCTTTTTACCTTTTTCTATTGTTTGTTCTTTAGGGAATTGATCAATCAAATTGGACATATAATTGTAAACAATTGAAAATTACTAGGTTTTAAATCTATATTTGCTTTCACATTGCCCTATATTTCTCATTTAGAATCACGAGAAACCTATGAAATTTATATAAGAAGATATGAATTTCAAGCATTCATTTACCCAAATATTTACATAGAAACTAGCACCTTGGGAAATTTTTTTCTGAAAATATTCCTACCAAACTTCTTTATATACACCTATACATAACCTTTCATGCCATTCCATATCAAATGCACACAGATTAAAACGATGTTATTTACTTTCAAACTTTCAATGACATCTATCTAGCTCCAACATTGTTGTCCTATCTAACATTAACCCGTATGAGTTGGCTACAACCAAGGAAGGGGGTTTGCATTTTATATTGAGTGACAACTACAAATACGATTTTGATGTTAAGGTCAAACATTGTGGACTTGGGGGTTTTTAAAAGGCCGTGATTGACTATGGGTATTTAGGATGTTAATGTGGGAAATTCATAAGTGTATTTTG
Source organism: Quercus robur (assembly GCF_932294415.1). NCBI lineage: Eukaryota > Viridiplantae > Streptophyta > Magnoliopsida > Fagales > Fagaceae > Quercus > Quercus robur. The sequence goes on along the minus strand of NC_065538.1, from coordinate 16,149,011 downwards.
TTTTAGAATTAAGGAGAAAGAGAAAGTCACATTTTATATCAATTTTTATTCTACAGAATTATTCCAAAGTTATGGTTTTATTGTTCATTACTTAAACTGAATAATTATAATTAATGTGTATGCAATTTATAATTATTGTTTTTATGATGAACTCAATACTAACAAACTTATTTAACAATTATACTATAATATATGTAAATCATTCTTCAAAATCATCTTACAAAAAACATTACAACATTATCCGTGCATCGCACGGACAACTTATTAGTTATTAGTAATTGAGAGACATTTAACTGAGCTTTTAATACTAATCCTCCACGTCTAGTAGATCATATTCAAAAGAATAAAATGTAAATTCTTTTCCAGCTTATGTGGATGGATAGTATAAAAGCTGAACTGCGTAAAATGGGAAAAAGTATAAGTTTTCTACATCTTAATAAATAAATAAATCACTAATTATAATTATAATAATAATAAAGGATGGAATTTTTGTTTTTGATCCTTACTAACTATAACCAAGTTGTTCAGTGGGAGAAAAAAAAAATACTAAGTATACCCTGCTCAAGGTTTAATGGTTTTAAGTTCGTAAAGAGATCTGCAGACAAAGTTGCTGCGGAAGTACTTGCATTTGCATGTATGTGTGCGTGTTTGAGAAACAAAGAGATGGCAATATATGGGTGTGAATGAAACTGTGACTCTCTGAATATAATATCTATTTTGACACATGTAAAACGTAAGGTCATTTTCATGCTAGCTGTTTCTTGCTAGTATATAGTGTACATTTCTTTCCTCTCCTAATAATCCACGGCATAGAGTTGCACATATTAGCTGGAACCCATGGCCTAGAAGTTGCTACATGTTCGATATTCTTACCAAAAAGATTCACAATTCTTTAAAAAAAAAAAAATTTCACAACTGTTAAGTTAGTATATTGCTGTGTGATTGATGCTAAAAAAGATAGTTGTCAATGGTATACTATGGAAATAGAAGGAGAAAAAAATGCTAAAAGTTTGGTGTCTTATACTAACATATCACTTTATTTTTATTTCTTTCAGCAAATTAGGCATAATATCATGTCGTTTTCATGACCAAGCCAGCGAGTATGGATAATACTGTAAGTTTTTAGACCCCAAACACACAATGTTTAACCTAATTTTATTGCCAAGTTGATACTTAAGTCAATTATGTAAATTTAGGTTAAACATTCATCACACATATCTTACAACGGAAAAATAAATAAGATAAAGATATGATTAATCTAAAAAACCAATAAAACAATCTAGTTTCAAGGTAAAAAAAAACTAGGGGGGTCAATTCCAAGAAGAACAATTCACGTAACTAATGACTACAACTCTCATTAAAAGCTCTCGTCATTATTATCATTATTTTTTGTATTATTATAATTTGAGTAATGCTACAGTTACAAACTATTTTACAATATTTTTACAAACTATTGATTATGTCCTGGCTTTCCAGCAACTCAAAGAATACTTGTCGCGACCACCCATCATGTCTAGCCCTGAGGCGGACGAGGTACTGTTCGCATACATAGCAGTAGCCCTTCATGCTGTCAGCCTGGTACTGATACGGGATGATAATGGAATACAGCGACCAGTGTATTACGTAAGTAAATCATTACATGAGGCTGAAGTGCGCTACTTACCATTGGAGAAAGCAATTTTGGCGGTAGTGCATGCCACGCGAAAACTCCCTCATTACTTTCAGGCACACACGGTCATTGTTCTAACCCAGCTTCCCCTTCGATCGGTGTTACAAAGTGCCGATTACATGGGAAGAATCGCCATGTGGAGCGCACTCTTGGGCGCTTTTGACATTAAATACATGCCTAGGTCCTCTGTAAAGGGTCAAGTCCTCGCGGATCTAGTTGCAGAATTCGCTGAGCCTTCTGTGGAAACAGTAACACCAAAGGAAAACATGGATGGAAAATCGGTTGGCACAATCTCGGCTCAAGAAACCTCGCGTTGGAAGGCCTACGTGGATGGCGCGGCCAACCAAAAAGGATCTGGGATCAGGCTAGTTCTGATATCGCCCGAAAGTATTACCATTGAAAAATCAATAAGACTCGGGTTCTCAGCTACGAACAACGAAGCCGAGTACGAGGCCTTGCTTCAAGGAATGACAATGGTTCAAAAATTGGGCGGAAAGGCAATGGAAGCGTTCTCGGACTCCAAATTGGTCGTTGGCCAAGTGATGGGTGAGTTAGAAGCTAGAGATGCTAGAATGCAAGAGTATCTCGGTCAAGTCAAACGCCTGCAGTCAAACTTTGAATCCTTTAACCTGACACATGTCTCTAGAAGTGGGAACACACATGCGAATTCCCTGGCCACTCTTGCCACGTCCTCTGCACATGAGCTACCACGAATGATCCTTGTTGAGGATTTATGCTAGACAAGTTCAGCCGGGAGAGACACAGCTCGGATCCATCAGATTAGAAAGAATCCCAGCTGGATGGATCCTATAATGAACTTCCTCAGAGACGATACATTACCAGAAGGAAAACTGGAGGCTGAGAAGATACGGAGGAATGCTCCTCGGTTCTAGTTGTCGGAGGACCACAAGCTATACCGGTGTTCATATTCTGGCCCATACCTATTATGTATACACCCAGAGGAATCCGAGTCCTTGCTCAAAGAACTGCATGAGGGGATTTGTGGAAGTCACACAGGAGGAAGATCGCTGGCGCATAGGGCACTCATCCAAGGGTACTAGTGGCCGAACATGCAGAGAGAGGCCCAAGAATATGCAAAGAAGTGTGATCAATGCCAAAGATTTGCCCCAAACATCCACCAACCGGGGGGAGTCCTTAACCCCCTCTCCAACTCCTGGCCGTTTGCTCAATGGGGTCTTGATATTGTCGGCCATTTCCCTAAAGCAGCAGGGAATAAGCGGTACATAATAGTCGGCATTGATTATTTCACCAAATGGGTAGAGGCTGAACCTTTGGCCAACATCAGGGACGTGGATGCCAAGAAATTCATTTGAAAAAACATTATTACGCGTTTCGGAACTCTTCATACCCTCATCTCGGACAACGGTCTTCAGTTTGATAGTAAAAACTTCAGGGAATACTGCTGCGACTTTGGGATCACAAACCGATATTCCACTCCTGCATACCCCCAAGGAAACGGGCAAGTCGAGGCCGTGAACAAGGTCATAGTGAGCGAGCTGAAAAAGAGGTTGAATGATGCAAAGGGGAGATGGGTGGAAGAGCTCCCCCATGTTTTATGGACCTATCGAACGACGCCGCGACGGTCAACGGGCGAAACTCCTTTTTCAATGACTTATGGGACCGAAGCCGTACTTCCAATCGAGAACAGCTTCCCCACATTGAAGTCTAGCACTTTTACCCCAAAAAACAACGACGAGTTACTGAGGAGAAGTCTAGACTTAGCTGAGGAAAAAAGGGAAAAAACGATGATCCATATGGCCTGTTATCACTAGAAGCTAAAGCAGGGATATGATGTTAATGTAAAGCTGCGACCTTTGAGTCCAGGCGACCTCGTGATGAGGAAGATTCTCGACAGCGCTAAGAACCCTTCCTGGGGCAAGCTGGGACTCAACTGGGAAGGACCATATCGCATCACATCTGTGGCCGGAATAGGTGTTTATTACCTAGAAGACTTAGATGAAAAAACTGTACCTCGCCCTTGGAATGTAAATAATTTAAGAAGATATTATTTTTAATAAAAACAGCTCTGTCTACGTTTTGTTTCATAATCATCGCACACCCATTGGTCCATTTCCATCTATCCAAGTTTTAAATAGAACCTAAGTCCTGCATGGCTCTTCGGACCACAGACTTAGGGGAAATTAATAACTTGGGGCATCTATACAAGTTTTAAACAGAACCTAAGTCCTGCATGGCTCTTCGGACCACAGACTTAGGGGAAATTAATAACTTATGGCATCTATCCAAGTTTTAAACAGAACCTAAGTCCTGCATGGCTCCTCGGACCACAGACTTAGGGGAAATTAATAACTTAGAACTCCTGTGTGATTTTAAGGTACGTTTGTAGTTTAGTATAATTGCATCTATTGTTCTAAGTTCACCGCACGGCACTGCCTTTTCTCGTTCGTTTATATTTGTGTATATTGTTGCGAGCATTAACTAGAGGAACAATTTTAACTTTGAACAAAATAATGAAATTATATCAACATGAGTCATAAATATCAAAAGAGAAATGGAAAAAAGATCATTCTATATTAATAAGCCGAGATCAATACAAAGGGAAGTCTTTACAAAAAAACAAAAATAAGACAACTCCCGTTCTAAAAAAAAATACAGTAATAAAAACCCTAGAAGCTAAGCCTCAGCAGGAGGATTCTTTTTATGCTCTGGCTGAGGAGGAGGAACCTCTTTTTGGTTTGGGAATCTACCCCAAGACCCTCGGAGACGGATTCCTTGGCAGGATCCTTGGCCTTATTAAGTAAAGGGATAGCGTCAGGAATAACCAGGGCCTGCTCAGAAGCTTCAGGGGCGCCGTCAGGGATCTCTCGGATCTTAGGAGGGAAGAAGACCTTCTCAGGCAACCTCAAGGCCGAGTCTGCAGGAACCCCTGCAGTATCAAAGGCATGAGCCCATGAGATGCTGCAGTAATCCCTGCATACCTCTGGAAGCTCCTTAGAGAGCCTGGCTTCAGTCTCTTCCGCCCCAAGCTGATAAGAAGCCTTCTTTTCAGCCTCGGCTGCTTCCCGGACTAGCTGAGCCTCTTCTTTAGCCAGTCGGACCTCCTCCTCAGCTTTCTGTAACACGGCCTTGAGATCCAACACTGTTTGCCTTTCAGTGGCAAGGTTGGTCTCAGTCACGTACAGTTTTTGGCGCTAGTCCTCGGCTTGGGTTTCAGCATTCTTCAGCCCAGCCAGAGCGCTCTTGTGGGCTTTCTTCGACTCTTTGAACTTCTCGGAGAGTTCAAAATTCTCCTACTTAAGGGACCCTATCGATTTCTCCACCTCGGCACGAGACTGAGCCTCAGCTTTAGCCAAGTTGTGGTTGTTGTGGCAGTACTCCTCGGCCACAAACACTTGCTAAGTAATCTGCCCACAAAACAACAAAACGATGTCTTAGAATGTGACAATGTCTAATGATTTTATGAAAGGTTAGAAGAGTTATTTTACCATTGTGAGGTCCCTCTTGAGGGATAGAAAGAGCTCAGGCTAAGAGAATCGCTTGTAGGCCTCCATGTCCCGGGGAAGGAGCACTGGCTGCTCTAGGGCCTCAGCTATATATCCTGCTCGGCCCCTATTGTATTCTCGGACTGAGGCAGTGTAGGGAATGGCGACCCCGTCTACCTCGAGTTTTGGGCTCCAAGTGCGCGGATTAACGCGCACTTCGACTCGGTTCTCTTCCTCCCGGCTTTCTACGGAGGAAGCCCTTTTATTCTTCTGCCCCCAGGTGGTTTTTTGCTGCTTGCCTGGGCGGGGGACCACCTCGCCTTCCTCAGGGGTTTCAACTGGCCTTTTCTTCTTTAGGTCCGGGTTAACCTTAAGGCCGAGATCAAAAGGGGGCTGAGGGGCAACTGGAGGAAGAATAGGGATCTGGGACTGAGCTGGCGCCTTTGATGATTGACCCTTGCCTCGGGTGGCCATCAACTCTCGAAGGCTTTTTCCTTTGTTGGAAGCCATGTTATCTACCTCGTCGTCTGAGGAGTCTTCCGAGCAGGTTATAATAATTGGGGCGCCGACCACAGAATTTCGATCTTACTCTCCCTAAGGGTCTGAAAGCTCAATCAAAGGAGCTTTGGGAATCTCTTCTTCAAAATAGAACTCGTCTATCTCCTCCTCAAGGGAAAGACGAGATGATTCAGTCTCTCCTTCAACTTGCGCAGCAACTTCAAGGTTGTCTGGTGGAGGCAATTGCACAACTGGTGGAGGATTCCGAATGCTAGGTAACACGACTAGCTTAAGATCTTGTCGGGCCAAAAACTTGGGCTTGGACACGTCAATCCTAGCTAACCTCGGACTACCAGCTCTTATGGCGTGGCCAATGTCTTGGAAAGCTCGGGATAAGGGTTGGTAGCCCAAAACCAGATGAGTCGCGCGTAGTTGCCCGTCGTTGTTCACGTAGATTTCTGACCTCAAAAGATAGTTCAAGGCCGGAACATTCACGTGGCTCAGCCGAGGAGCAACTTAAGCTCTATCTGCAAAATAGCCGAGGAGGAGATTATGGTTAGGTTATAAAATTTTTTGATTCTTAAGCAAAAAAAAAAAAAAAGAGGGAAAATGAATCTAAAGAGCTAAGCCCCTCCCTAAAGGATTGGCCCTAGAGGCGCCGCACCTAGAATTCCTGCCCGAGTTGGACAATGAAAACCATCGCTCCACTCTCCTGAGGCAATGAGGAAATCATCCTTCATAGTCTTATTGGATATGGGGAGGCAAGAGATTAGCCTAACGATCTCGAACCGAGATTTAAGATAATACCCCCCCTTCTCGACGTAGTGGCACTCGTACAGATGAACCACATCATGCCAAGTAAGGCCTAGACTCATCTGCTCGTTCAGGGCATCTATGCTGCCTAATATCCTGAACATGTTTGGAGCGCACTGATGCGGTGTCAACCTATGGTGGAATAAGTAGTCCCGGGTAATCCTACGCATGGGAAGTGACATTCCTCCTTCTATAAAAGCAATCACGGGAATGACGACTTGACCTACGTCTCTATCTGTTAATATTCCTTCTGGGGGACAGTATTGCAAAACCACACCCGATGGGATATGATATTTTGTCCTAAAAGCCTCCATGGTAGCCGGGGTATCTACTAGATCCTTGAATCTACCCATCTAAGCTAAATTGGAGGGACGGAAAGAAAACCGAGATGAAAATTGAGAGCCGAGGAGAAATTTGAAGCAACGAAGCAAGCAGAACTTACGGGTGTCCTCACAAACAATTACCAAGACACTTGGAAATCTTTTCGAGGAAGGATGCTTCGCAGAAACGGCTACAGAAATGTGAAGGTCGGAAATGTTCGTGAATCTCTGGGCGCTAGAGTTCTCTAGAGTTCTCTGGACTTCTTATGTGCTAGTAAAAAAGAAAAACGAGTCTCTTTAGGGCTTTATATAGCTAGGAGGAAAAAGGAAATCACTCCCGCTCAAGAATTCTGGAAAGAATGTCAGCCGTTGGATCTGCGCCTCGCCGTTGGATAAGGGAGACATTAAGCCGCTTGGAGTAAATAGTCGCGCCTCGTAAATTGTAGCGCGACAAAAGCAACTACCCCCACACGTGTGAATTAGGAGCTAATTAATTTCATTCTTTGTAATATCAAAACCCCGCTTTTCTCCTCGGAAGGAGATCAAAAACCGGAGTTTTGAGAGGCTATTGTGGGGACCGGCCCAAAATAACAGGCTGGTTAGGCCCTAGGCCCGTTCGAGGACGCAGCCCGTCCGAGGAGTCAGCGTGACCCAAGCAATTCTTATTCAGGCCCATTGGGGCAAAGAGAACGTGTCCGAGGAGTAATTTCTCCTCGGATACTACAAATTTCGAAGTAAAGGTACATCCTAGCCACTATAGTCCATCTTCCCAATACGTAAAAAGGAAGGAAACCCGAAATATCTCAGCAAAGGCTGCCACCACCACATTAAATGCATTACAACTGCTCTCCTGGCCGCATTAATGAGGAGAAGACTCCTGAACAGTGCTACCTCAGCTACCGCAACTCACAAAGAATTGAAAGGGGTGTCTGATGGGACAGGTGCTCAAGTGGGGGTTTGGATGATCAACAAATGTAAAGCTCAGATGATTGGAAAGGGCCTATATAATATGTAAAGGTCTCCCAAGAGAGGGGACAGAAAAAAAAAAAGGGAGAGAAGACTGTAGAGAAGCCTTGCTGCATTGATCTATTGATCAAGTTTTTAGCCTTATCATTCCTTGAGACTTTTCTACAGTGGCATTTTCGTTCTTGTTTGTGTATTCCCTTAACCCATGCATCAAACCGTTGAAACTAACTGAAACCGAGTTCTTTAGCCCATACTCTACAAAAATTCATTGTGTGGGACCTTTTGGACCAAGACTTGAGCGATAAGGATTGGGTCACCAAATTGTTCTCCTACAATAATAATACTTAGTATGTGGAGCTAAGTTAGTAATTAATACCTTCAACGTTAGAATAGTTGTCCATGTGATCATTCCATTAAAATCAATTAACCATGAGAAGTTAAGGGTGTGTTTGGATAAAACTTATTTTGCTGAAACTGAAAACTGAAAACACTGTAGCAAAATAATTTTTAAATGTGTGAATAGTGCTGTGGGACCAATTTTTAATGAAAAAATTGATAAAATGTGAAATTTGTGGGTCCATGAACAGTGCATAGGCCCACTAATTGACAGAAATGTCAAAAAAACATGGCCAAACAGTACTAAACAGTACTCCACTATTGCACTTGTCCCCTGAAACGCGTGTAGAAAAAAAAAAAAAAAAAAAAGCAAAACTCAAACGTGGATCCAAACCCACCCTAAATGTCACATGGATTGTTCTTACAATTATGATATTTTAGAAACCCAAATAACAATGATGGAAAAGTTATAGGGACCAAGAGATAATATAGCCCTTTAATAATTACTTATGAAAAAGAAAAGGATGACTTTTTTTGCGTTTTTTTTTGGTAATAATTAAATAATTGAGGTGAAACGATTTGAACCTAAGATATTATCGTCTAAAGATCGAGAGGTACTAGTTATTGGCAAAAGATGACCCTTTTAAGTTTTAAGTACCACATTAATGTTCAGTTTGGAAGGGTCAATATCATTTTGGGTCGAACTAGCAACATAGGAGCCAACCCAGAAAACCATTTTTTTTTTTTTTAATTATTATATATATTTGTACCGATCTTAGTTATCTACTGATTCTACTCCACTAGCCATGCAACAACCACAAAAGGATGCTATACGCTCAATCTCCCCATTGACATGAATACCTCACCTATATACATTAACTTTAACCTCCATATATGAACTATCATTATCAATCCAAAAAAAGAAAAGAAAGAACCTTCTCATCACCTAAAACAATAAAATTAATATTAATCCTATACATCTCACACCAATTAATACCTTCTTAGCTCAAATAAAGGAAAGGGGGGGGGGGGGGGGGGGGTGTTGGAAACACAAAAGTACCGAACACTTGCTTGGAGTTGAATGGAACTGATTGAACAAATTGCCCATGTTGTATATCCCTGATCCTTTTCAATCTAATTTGACCAGCTGTATGTAAAATGCTTACACCCAGTCATCAAATGGAGAAATGTTAATTAACATTCATGCTCATGTCAAACGACTACAATGTTCATGTTCCTACAAAACTGATTAGTGATTTACACATTTTATGAAAGTAAATTTTATAGACGGAACTTTCAGTGTTAAGTCTAAAAGATAAATAAACATACAAAGAAAATGCTGTTAGAGCGTTAGTTGACATTTAAGTAGGGGAAACGGATGTTATTCAAAATTTCATTCTTTTAGCAGGACCTTGATCAATAATGGGATCAACTGGAGGAGGTTGTACTTCTCCAGATTGCTGCACTTCAGGTGCTTTCTCTGTGTCTGCACTGGCAGGAGGAACATAACCTTCTGGAAATGGTGGTGGCGGAGGAGCTGGTGGAAGCTGCCCGAACAGAGAGGAGGTACAAATGTTTGACAAGAAATTAAATTTACATTCCTTGAAAATATATCTGACTTCTAACCAAACTGAGACCTAACTTATCCAATTGTAAGAATCATAATCCCACAATCATAGTATTGCATATTAGATTCTGCTCCCATATATAGCTATAGTTTTGTCAGGATTTCAATTAGCCAATGGAAAAAAGTTAACGGGAAAAATGATTCTTCCCATAATAAAAGATAAGTATGCAAATGCCTTGATGGTTACATTTGCCACTGTGTGGGATGATACGAAATAGAGCAGTTGCCAATTGGCATGCAAAACCGAGAAGGAACTTCCTTATTCACTGTGTGAAAGAGCCCAAATGATTTAGCGTTTTAGTGTAGAGAGAAGACTTTCGGGTGAACGAACAATTTCAGATGCAGCGAGCATGGCCTGATTTTACGTAGTTCCATATATTGATTCTGACGAGTGAATTCCATCCATTTACTGATAGATAAAGGATAGGAACCTACCTAAGAGGTTTTAACTAGAATACGAACAAGATAAGAGGATGCCCCATTTTTTTAGAGGTATAGGTTTGGGAAAATGGGGTTTTAACCTAGTAGGGGTGTGAGGGCTTGATTGAGAGTTTTTTGGTAGGAGACTACTTGCCAAGGCTTCATAGGAAAGAGGCCTTGGACAAGGCTTTTTTAGGACGGGCACTCAAATACACTGTAATGCAAAGGCTATTCAATTGAATTGATTTCAAGCATAGATTTGAAATAGTCACAAGTATCTCAGCTATCTAATCATTTCACTTCTATGGCATAGGCCAAAAAAAAAACCTTCAGTGAATAACATGGAGGAAAATTTCTAGAGATATACAGAATTTACCTTTCGTTGCAAGGATGCAAGTATATGATCTATTCGCTTAACTTCCTTAAAATCAATTGTCTCTTTAGCAACCTTTGATTCCAAGGCTACACTCTCATCAGCATCAACTGCATCAGAAATGACAACAAACAAATCAACATGATAAGAACAAGATAACTAACACAAATTTAAAGGAGAAAAGACCACAATTAAAACATATGGTAATTGTATAAATGCACATGTTCCTATGCACATAGAGAGACAGAGAGAGATTGATGGCAAAAGACTTCCTCTTCTTCTATTAGATGTAATAAAAATGTATTTAAAAAAGAGTAAAAGGGGTGTGCCGCCTAGGGCACTGGAGTTCAAACAAAACCCTTCTAACATTTGAAGAAATGAAGTTTTGGAAAAAAAAAAAAAAATCATGATTTATAGAATTATCAAGACTGGATATCTGTTATCTTTGATATCATAATACAACCAAGCCAGCCCCCCATGCTTTAGACACAAGATTGCCAAGATTCTAACCAAGGCTGTTTACTTTCAGCCCCTTCTTTTGCACTTTTCAATTAAATTTTATTACTTATCTAAAAAGATTATTAGAAGGTATGTTAGAGATTTTACTGGGTCATTGGGTCATTGTATATGTATTCTTTGTAATTACTTTGTGACTCTAATAGTGACTGCCAAAGTGTAATAGTTGCTGTGATAGGATCCGGTTGTAGTTGGTTACATTGATAGGAGATAGAGTTAGTTAGGTTGGTTAGTAACAGCTGGTGACAGCTGTGGCAGATAGTTACAGAGGGCAGAATTGACGGGTATAAGAGTAACACCACAATGTGTACAGAAAGGGCAATGAAAAGAGTTATGTCAGTACACTTCTTTCTGTGTTCCCATTCTTCCCTTCTATTCTCTCACTATCCTTAGGAGGCCTAGCTAACCTCGAAACTAGCTACCTTCTTTTTCAATTTTGGTTCTTTACAAGGTAAGACAATAAAAGGTGAAATAAGAAATGAATCAACATAGACGTCAGATACTGCACCAATCAGACAGAAGAGAACGTTGGACACATGTTTGAGCCAGTACAGGTAAAAATCAATGATTACACCATCAAAATATTAAAGTTAGATGTGCAATCAGGAGGGGTTAAGAACAAACGACCTATAACTAAACAACAAAGGCCCTAAATTGAAAGGCTTTGTTGAGTTCGTTCATTAGTGACTATTCCTCTATAAATCTCTCAATCCATAAGGAACTTGCAATAACACAACCAAGATTCTCATATTCATTAAAGCAAATCTCAATAATGAAACATGAGGTGAAGCTGTAATGATTACCATAATTAAGCGATACTTGAAACTATCAAACAGTGATCTATAACGATAACATTAGTTGCAAAATCAGAGGTTCAGTTCCCAAAATTCAGGCCCTAGCCCAACTTTTACATAAAAGTAAGAAAATACAAGTTAATTAGAGAATTCTTTGTTTCAAATGTTTTCAATCAGTCCTACTCTTCTTCTCCCCAGTGCCCCAACATCCAGCAAAATCAGGGATCAGAGGTACAACTTGACAACACCAAGATCTATTGCTTACTTAAAATCCCCCAAGGCCATGTTATGAGAACATAGCGTATCCAAACAAGACATTTCCCTTTTAATCTGGGGAGATTATAGGGGTATTAGATACAATAAAAATTAACAACTTTTAGTAAGATTATGGGGGTATTAAACATATTTATTGCTTTCTACGAGGCCTTTCAATTTTGTACAGCTTAGTTGTAGGTATATTAGATAAAATAAAAATGAACAACTTTTAGTAGCAATGTGAAAGCTCATAATATGAAAGGTGATAAGAAGAACCAACTAGATACTTCATAAATTCTCACAAACACATTAGTGCCATTTCAAATTCCGTGCCTAGAAAAAACAAATTCCTATATTTTCTCAATAATGATATCAGATAGTTTAAATTTGATTGATCTACTGAATGTTCCCATCTCCCCCCCCCCACCCCCCAAAAAAAAAAAAAAAGAAGAAGAAGAAGATTCTTAACAGTTTAAGCAATGCACCTCCAAAAACCAAGATCTTATGCTAACACAAAAGGTCAAAAGCACATACGCCATCCCAAGATGAATTTCCTTTTTAAAAAAGACACTATAGATAAACAATAGGTCAATAAATGCATTGAGTTAAACTTTAGCTTTTACAGTAATGTCCTTCTTTGATATCTAATGTAAACAACTTTTTTTTTTTTTTTTTTGGAATCAAGGAGTGGCAAGAATTCAAAATTTACTTAGACCTTTGATAATTGAAAATAATTTTGGCAAAAACAAACAAGGAGAAATGTCCATTTTGGAGGCAGGGAACATGATGAAAAGAAGCAAAGTATGTAGCAAGCAGTTACCATATCCAATCTTCTCCAACTTTGAAGCAGCAATGGTAAAAGCTTTGGATATATGATAAAGAGACCGGCTCTGCAACAGAGTACATAATCAATATCATATGAAGGTTATTTTTCTAAAATTAAAATAAAAAACTACGAAGGATATTTTCAATGCAGTCTTTCTAGCATTATAAGCAGGATGTAAACATCCAAGATTCTGCTGTATCACTATCTGGCATCTGCAATGACATTTACTACTTCATATTCTACAGTAACGAATAGTGACAAAATTTTTTTTTTGGTAAGTATGCACCCAATGGGTCTTTAACCCATAACCTTTCCCTCCATCCATTATTACAGGTGAGGGTAGTGCCAGTTGAGCTATAGCTCATTGGGAGAAGAGTGACTAACTTTGGCTTCCATATGTCCAGCGCATACCCTAAGTATGAATTTGAAATCTTTTGCTCTTAGGAAACTGAGATTTTCATCATATCCCAAAAGTTGCC